>NC_058520.1:150814347-151117377 GCF_904849725.1 Hordeum vulgare subsp. vulgare | reverse complement strand
TCAACTAGCTGGTCTAGTAGAGGCTCACTAGGGATACAGTGTTGTTTATATATCCACACAAGTATTTAAGTTTTCGATCAATACAATTCTAGCATGGATAACAAACATTTTATCATGAACAAAGATATATGATAATAACCACTTTATGATTGCCTCTAGGGCATATATCCAATAGTCTCCCACTTTCATAAGAGTTAATAATCTAGCTTAAACACCAATATAGTTCTAGTGTTGATCATGTTTTGCTCGTGGGAGAGGTTTAGCCAACGAGACTCGAACATTTAGATCTGTATGTACTTTGCACATATCTATGTCTCTTTCCTTGATGTAATCACTCATGGACTTAAATAAGCGCTTTATATGTGGGTCTTTTTTTGAAACCTTGGATATTTGGCAATGACAATGGCTCTAGTGTAAGGCGTGAGCTCGAGTGAAAAACCTTGGCTCTTATACATTTTGACCCTCCTTTTCTACCTACATGGCAATGGAACTAAGGGGATATCTCATATCACCCCCTTGTTGGTTAACTTTTGCATGCATGGATGATGAACATGGATATCACTTTTAAGATTTGATTCAATGTAAACTTTAGAGTTGGTAGTAGTTGTTTTCTCGTAGTGAACCTTCTTAATCAAGGACGAGCATGTCTTAAGCATGAGGACGTTGATGGCTCTATATTTAACATTTTTTTAGATCTCATCTGGTGCATGTTCTCTTCATATATTATGTCTCATTGAACCAAATAGTTGTCCCTTATGCATGATTACTGATTTTAGTACTTTTCCTTGTGAGCATTGAACATTTAGTATTTTATTTGCTTTTATTAGTTTTTTCTGCCTATAGGTGTTTTCGAGCAGCATGGGACCAAGGATGATGAAAGGACCAAGGACTGGTTCAATACTAAGGATGTACAGTACCAGACTACGTTTCAAAAGGTAGAAAATTGATATTTTTTGCAAAATATTTGAATTCAATATGTAAAACTGAAAATAGACTAGCGTCACTCTCACGAATTCAATGAGTCCAAGAATGGAAAAATCGAAGTTTGTATGAAGAACTGGCGGCCAAGACACTGGGTTACATAATGAAAAATGACGTTCCATACATATACACGATCGTATGCACGCTTGTATGAATGCTCTGTTTGGTACTGCACCAGCTGACACCTCCACCATTTAGAATAAATATGTATCCAGTTTGAGACTTAGAGTCATCCAGATCAGTGTCAAAGCTAGCGTCAATGTAACCATTTACAACGAGCTCTTTATCACCTCCATAAACGAGAAACATTTCCTTAGTCCTCTTCAGGTACTTAAGGATATTTTTTGCCATTGTACAGTGATCTACTCATGGATCACTCTGGTACCTCTGTGCAGAACTTATGGCAAGGCACACATAATGTCTGGTACACAACATGGCATACATTATAGAGTCTATGGCTAAGGCATAGGGCACGACCTTAATCCTTTCTCTTTCTTATGTCGTGATAGGGATTTGAGTCTTACTCAACTTTAGACCTTGCAAAATAGGAAAGAACCCCTTCTTAGACTCGTCCATTTTGAACTTCTTAAAAAAAATCAACGTATGTACTCTGTCAAAGTCATATTAAGCGTATTGATCTATATCTATAGATCTTGATGCCTAATATGTAAGCAGCCTCTCTGAGGTCTTCCATTGAAAAACTCTTGTTCAAGTATCCCTTCATGCTTTCTAGAAGTTCTATACTATTTCCAATTAATAATATGTGATCCACATGTAATATTAGAAATGCTATAGAGATCCCACTCACTTTCTTGTAGATACAATCTTCTGCATAAACTTCTATAAACCCAAAATCTTTGATCACCTCATCAAAGTCCAACTCCAAGATGCATGCACTAGTCCATAGATGGTTCGCTAGAGCTTGCATACCTTATTAGCATACTTAGTATCAACAAAATCTTCTGGTTGCTTCATATACAACTCATCCTTAGGGAAACCATTGAGGAACGATGTTTGATATCCATCTACCGGATTTCATAATCGAAAATGCAGAAATTGCTAACATAATCCCGACAGACTTTAGCATCGCTCGCTATGGGTGAGAAAGTCTCACTGTAGTAAACTCCTTGAACTTGTTGAAATCCTTTTGCGTCAAGTCGAGCCTTATAGACGATAACATTACCATCAACGCCAATCTTCTTCTTAAAGATCCATTTGTTCCCAATGGCCCGACGGTCATTGGGCTAGTCTTCAAAAGTCCACTTTTGTTTTCATACATGGATCCTATCTCAGATTTTATAGCTTCTATCGATTTGTCAGAATTCAGACCCATCATTGCTTCCTCATAGTTTGATAGTGACTTGAACTGAATTTTTCATGATCATCATCATTAGCTTCATCTTCAATTGGTGCAGGCATCACATCAACATCTTTCTATGTTGCTCTATGCTCCAATTGAAATCAAGGTTGGATAACCTCATCAAGTTCTACCTCCCCCCCCCACTCACTTCTTTCGAGAGAAACTCCTTCTCTAGAAAGGATCCATTCTTGGCAATAAAGAATTTGCCTTCAGATCTGTGATAGAAGGTATACCCAATTGTCATTTTAGGGTATCCTATGAAGACACACTTCTCCGCTTTGGGTTCGAGCTTGTCAGGCTGAAGCCTCTGGACAAAAGCATCACATCCTCAAACCTTAAGAAGCAACAACTTAGGTTTCTTCCCAACCCATAATTCATACGGTGACATCTCAATGGACTTAGATGGTGCCCTAGTAAAGTTGATGCAACCATTTATAATGATTAACCCCAATACGATACTGGAAAATTAGTAAGACACATCATAGAACGTACCATATCCAATAGAGTATTATTACAACGTTTAGACACACCATTACACTATGGTGTTCCAGGTGGCGTGAGTTGTTAAACAATCCAACACTATCTTGAATGTGCGCCAAACTCATAACTCAAATATTTATCACCACGTTCAAATCATAGAATTTTTATCTTCTTGTTATGATGATTTTGAACTTCATTCTGAAATTGCTTGAACTTTTCAAAATTTTCAGACTCATGTTTCATTAAGTAAATATACATGTATCTACTCAAATCATCTATCAAGGTAAGAAAATAACGATATCCTCCACTGGCGTCGACACTCATTGGACCGCATACATTAGTATGTATTACTTCTAACAAATCATTCCCACTCCACTGTTCCAGAAAACTGAGTTTTAGTCATCTTACTCATGAGCCATGGTTCGCATGTGTCTGGCAATTCAAAATCGAGTGCTTCCGAAAGTCCATTAGTATGAAGTTTCTTCCCGCGTATTACATCAATATGACCCGAGCGGCAATGCCATAGGTATGTTGTACTATCATCATTAACTTTGCATTTTTGGTATTAATATTATGAACATTTGTATCACTATGATCGTTATTCAATAAGAATAAACCATTCACACTGGGTGCATGATACGTCTCCAATGTATCTATAATTTTTGATGGTTCCATGCTATTATCTTGTCAATTTGGATGTTTTGTATGCATGAATATGCTATTTTATATCTTTTTTGGGACTAACCTATTAACTCAGTGCCAAGTGCCAGTTCCTTTTTCCGTGTTTTTGACCTTTTTCACAGGAGAATATTAAACGGAGTCCAAACGAAATAAAACCTTCGGAATGATTTTTTCCATAACAGAAGACACGCAGGAGACTAGAGAACCAAGGCAAGGGACCTCGGAGGAGGTCACAAGCCACCCAGGCCCGGCCTAGGGGGCGGGCCTAGCAGGCTTGTGGGCCCCCTGTGGCTACCCTGCCCTACTTCTTCCGCCTATAAATTCTCCAAAAATCTACAAACACCTGAGGGAGCCACGAAAATCATTTTCCGCCACCGCAAGCTTCTGTCTCCGCAAGATCCCATCTGGGGCACGTTTTGGTGCCCTACCGGAGGGGGGATTTGAACACGGAGGGCTTCTCCATCAACACCATTGCCTCTCCGATGATGTGTGAGTAGTTCACCATAGACCTTCGGGTCCATAGCTAGTAGCTAGATAGCTTGTTCTCTCTCTTGGATCTTCAATACAAAGTTCTCCATGATCTTCGTGGAGATCTATCCGATGTGATCTTCTTTTGCGGTGTGTTTGTCGAGATCCGATGAATTGTGGATTTATGATCAAATTATCAATGAATGTTATTTGAGTCTCCTCTGATCTCTTATATGCATGATTTCGTATCCTTATAATTCTCTTCGAGTTATGGGTTTCGTTTGGCCAACTTGATCTATAATTCTTGCAATGGGAGAAGTGCTTGGTTTTGGGTTCATACTATACGGTGTCCTCACCTAGTGACAGAAGGGGTAGCGAGGCACGTATCATGTTGTTGCCATCAAGGGTAAAAAGATGGGGTTTATATCTATTGCATGAATTTATCCCTCTACATCATGTCATCTTGCTTAAGGCGTTACTCCATTTGTTATGAACTTAATAGACTAGATGCATGCTGGATAGTGGCCGATGTGTGGAGTAATAGTAGTAGATGCAGAAAGTATCGGTCTACTTGTCTCGGACGTGATGCCTATATGTATGATCATTGCCTTAGATATCATCATGACTTTGCGCGGTTCTATCAATTGCTCGAGTGTAATTCGTTCACCCACCGTAATACTTGCTATCATGAGATAAGACTCTAGTGAACACTATGGCCCCCGGGTCTACTTCACATCATATTTTCAGCTCTACACTTTTACTTTGTTGCACTTTCCACCTTCAGATCTCACCTTGCAATTAATCGTGAACGGATTGACAACCCCTTTATAGCGTTGGGTGTAAGTTTGTTTGTTTTTGCGCAGGTACATTTGAGACTTTTCTTGATACTCCTACTGGATTGATACCTTGGTTCTCAAACTAAGGGAAATACTTACTATTACTGTGCTGCATCACCCTTTCCTCTTCAAGGGAAAAACCAACGCAAGCTCAAGAGGTAGCAGTGCACAACCATAAAAGATATAATTAATATAAATAGAAAAACCATTATGCTCTTACTTAAATGAATAACCGTCTTGCAATAAATACGATCCAGATATAATGCTCATGTCAACGCATGCACCAAATAAAAATTATTTTGGTTTAAAACTAATCCCGAAGGTAATCGAAGAGGAAGCATGGTGACAGCGATCACATCAAGCTTGGAACCATTTCCGATGTGCATCGTCACCCCATCCTTAGCAATGCTCCTTTTATTCCACATCTCCTGCTTCGAGTTACAAATATTAGCAACTGGACCTGTATCAAATACCCGTGATCTACTACGAGAACTAGCAAGGTACACATCAATAACATGTATGTCAAATATGCCTTTGTTGACGTTGGCAGCCTTCTTATCTGCCACGTACTTGGGGCAGTTTCACTTCGAGTAACCATTCCCCTTGCAATAGAAGAGCCCAGTCTCATATTTGGGTCTAGCCTTGGGTTTATTCACAGGAGCGGAAACTGGCTTGCCATTCTTCTTAAAGTTTCCCTTCTTTTCCTTTCCTTTCTTGAAACTAGTGGTCTTTTTGACCATCAACACTTGATGCTCCTTCTTGATTTCTACCTCGGCAACCTTCATCATTGCGAATAGGTCAGGGATCATCTTCTCCATCTCTTGCATGTTATACTTCATTACGGAGCTCTTGTAACAAGGTGGCGGTGTCTAGAAAACTCTATCAATCACCACTTCATCCAGAGGATTAACTCTTAACTGACTGAAGTATCGATAGTACCAAACATTCTAAGCGCATGCTCACTGACTCAACTATTCTCCTCCATTTTGCAGCCAAAAAACTTGTCGAAGGTCTCATACCTCTCGACACGGGCGTGAACTTGAACTACTAATTACAACTCTTCCATCATTTCATGTGCCCCATGGTTCTCAAAACACTTTGGATCCCATGTTCTAAGCCGTAAAGCATGGCACACTTAACTATTGAGTAGTCATCAAAACGGGTTTGCCAAATGTGCATAGTGACCGGATTTTCAGGGTATGGCGACTCACCTAGTGGTGCATCAAGAACATAATTCTTCTGTGCAGGAATGATGATAATCCTCATATTACAAACCAAATACACATAATTCATTCCATCATCTTTCAACTTAGCCTTCTCTAGGAACACATTAAAATTTAGGGGAGCTACAACGCGAGTCATTGATCTATACCATAATTTAGCAAATACATTTAGACAATGTTCATGGTAATTGGTTTAGTTAATCAAATTAATAATGAACTCCCACTTAAATCAACATCCCTCAAGTTTTCTGAGTGTTACATGATCCAAATTCACCAACCCAAGTCCGATCATCACGAGAGATGAGGTAGTTTGAGTGGTGAACATCTACACGTTGATCATATCTACTATATGACTCATGTTCGATATTTCGGTCATCCATAAAGGATAAACATCACATGCAATCAATATATGTGACATGATATGGCCAGCATCTTCGTGTGCTTTTGATCTCCATCTCCAAAGCACCAACATGATCTCCATCCTCACCACCATGACACCATGATCTCCATCATCATGATCTCCATCATTGTGTCGTCATTTGGTTGTCTCCACCAACTATAGCTTCTACAACTATTACTAATTCATAGCGATAAAGTAAAACAATTACATTATGTTTAATGATTTACACACATGTCATACCATAAATTAAAGACAACCCTTTGTCTCTTTTCGGTTGTTATACTCATAGACATGCAAGTTGTGAAAACTACTACAAAACATGATAAACTCATACATCAATTTTATGTCAAATCATGTCTTGGCCATATCACATCACAACATGCCCTGCAAAACAAGTTAGACGTCCTCTACTTTGTTGTTGCAAATTTTACATGGCTTGTTGGGAAACTAGGAAGAACTGTACCTACGCAAAACCAAAACGGTGATATTCAAGTTGCTATTTAACCTTCTAAAGTACCGATAATGTCAAATCGAGTTCAACTATAGTGGGAGAGACAGACACCCGTCAACAACTTTTATGCAATACAAGTTGTATGTGTGTCAATGGAACTAGACTCTTATGCGAGGACAAGTAAAGTTGGTTTGAGCCGCTTCATACTACAATAACGTCGAACCGAAAATAACAAATACAGGTAAGCAATCTAAACAACAATGCCCACAGCTTATTCTTGTTCTACTCCTGCATATCATATACGAATAGACCTAGCTCATGATGCCACTGTTGAGGACGTAGCATGAAAATAAAAAAAATCCTACAAAACACCCAATATCTTATCTAAGAGATGCACAACAAAGAGAGGGGAGTGTGAGTCTACATATCCTTATATACTATTGAGCAGAAGCATATATTACGTGGTTGATGTAGTCGTACTCGTCATGATCCAGTCTCGATCCAACCCGATCCAGCGACGAACGGATGACATATGTATGTTCAGCACACATGAGGCTCGGTAACGTCTCCTCCTCATTGATCCAACAAGAGAGAGGGAGAAGTAGATGGGATCTCGACCAACATAATGGCGTGGTGGAGATGGTGGTGCGATATGTTCGGGAACGTCGCATGGGAAATAAAAAAAATTCTACACTCAACAACATCAATATATGGAGACTAACATCTACAAGAGGGGGGAGTGCACCTACATACCCTTGTAGATCGCTAAGCGGAAGCGTATATAACGTAGTTGATGTAGTCGAACGTCTACGTGACCCAATCACTATCCATCCCACGATCTCGTCCTGATCCTTCCCGCGATCCCATCACGATCCGTCCCGATACAGTGCCGAACGGACGGCACCTCCGCGTTCAACACACGTACAGCTCGATGACGTACTCCGCCTTCTTGATCCAGCAAGAGGGGTGGAGAGGTAGAGGAGTTCTCCGACAGCACGACGGCGTCGCGACGGTGTTGGTGGAGCTGATCTTGCAGGGCTTTGTCGTGCAGTGTCAAACCGATCTAGACGAGAAACGAACTAGAGGGAAGAAGAGGGGATGCGCCTTGGATTGTGGTGTTGCTACCCTCTCTCCCCTTCACTATATATAGGAAGGAGGTGGAAGGGGTGGCGCCCTAGGGTTTCCCCTAGAGTTGGCCGGCCGCACTAAGGTGGAGGAGTCCACCACCAACTAAGAGGTGGGGCGTGGGGGGAGTCCTCCTCCAATTAGGACTCCTCCCCTCTCTTCCCACTTGGAACATAGGCCCATAGAGGCTGGCCACCCAGCCCACCAGGGGCTAGTGTGCCACCTCCTAGGCACATCTGGCACCACGGGGTGGATACCTCCCGGTGGACCTCCGGAACCCATTCGTCACTCCCGATACACTACCGGTAATGCCCGAAACTTTTCCGAAACCTGTATACCTCTTTCCTATATATGAACCTTAGTCTATGGACCATTCACGAGCTCCTCGTGACGTCCGGGATCTCATCTGGGACACGGAACAACCTTAGGTTACCAACATACATAACTCAACTATACCAAAATGTCACCAAACCTTATTTGTGCAGACCCTGCGGGTTCGAGAACTATGCAGACATGACCGAGACACTCTCCGGTCAATAACCAATAGCGGGACCTGGATGCCTATATTGGCTCCTACATATTCTACGAAGATATTTATCGATTGAACCTCTATGTTAAGGATTCAGTTAATCCTGTATGATGTTCCCTTTGTCCATCAGTATGTTACTTGCCCGAGATCCGATCATCGATATCTCCATACCTAGTTCAATATCATTACCGGCAAGTATCTTTACTCATTCCGTAATAAAAGATCTCGTGACTAACTCCTTAGTCACATTGCTTGCAAACTCATCATGACGTTGTATTACCGAGCGGGCCCTAGAGATACCTCTCTGTCATACGGAGTGACAAATCCCAGTTTCGATTAACGCCAACCCAACAGACACCTTCAGAGATACCTATAGTGCACCTTTATAGTCACCCAGTTACGTTGTGATGTGTAATACACACAAGGCACTCCTCCGGTGCCTGGGAGTTGCATGATCTCATGGCCATAGAAACATATACTTGACATGCAGAAAATAGTAGCAATAAACTGACACGATTATATGCTACGTCCATAGTTTGGATCTTGTCCATCACATAATTCTCCTAATGATCTGATCCCGTTATCAAATGAAAACTCATGTCTATGGCCAGGAAACCTTGACCATCTTTGATCAACGAGCTAGTCCTTAGAGGCTCACTAGGGATGGTGTGTTGCCTATGTACCCAGACATGTATTTGAGTTTCCAATCAATACAATTATAGCATGGATAATAAATGATTATCATGAACAAGGAAATATAATAATAACGTATTTATTATTTCCTCTAGAGCATGTTTCCATCAGTTTTCCAGTTGCACTAGAGTCAATAATATAGTTCACATCACTATGTGATTCACACCCAATAAGTTCTGGGGTTTATCATGTCTGACTTGTGAGAAAGATTTTAGTCAACGGTTGTGAACCTTTCATATCCATGTGTGCTTTATAAATCTCTATGTCATCATGTACATGATGCTACCACGCTTCATTTGGAACTATTCCAAATGATTGCTCCGCTGTACAAATCCGGTTTGCTACTCACAGTCATCCGGATTGGTGTCAAAGCTTGCATCGACGTAATCCTTTACGACGAACTCTTTTATCACCTCCATTATTGAGAAACATTTCCTTAGTCCTCAAGTTACTAAGGATAATTTTGATCGCTGCCAAGTGATCCATTCGTGGATCAATCTTGTACCCCTTGACAAACTCATGGCAAGGCACACATCAGGTGCGGTACACAACATGTCATACTATAGAGCCTGCAACTAAGGCATAGGGGACGACCTTCGTCCTTTCTCTTTCTTCTGTCGGGGTCAATCTTTGAGTCTTACTCAAACTCATACCTTACAACACATGCAAGAACTCCTTCTTTGACTGATCTATTTTGAAATCCTTCAAAATATTGTCACGGTATGTATTCATTGAAAGTTTTATCAAGCGTTTTGATCTATGTCTATAGATTTTTATGCTTAGTGTTCAAGTAGTTTAATCCAGGTTTTCCTTTGAAAAACTCCTTTCAAACAACCCTATATGCCTTATAGAAATCTACATCATTTCTGATCAACAGTATGTCAACCATGTATACTTATCAGAAATTCTATAGTACTCCCACTCACTTTCTTGGAAATACAAGTTTCTCATAAACTTTGTATAAATCGAAAAGCTTTGATCATCTCATTAAAGCGTATATTCCAACTCCAAGATGCTTGCTCCTGTCCATACAAGGATCGCTGGGGCTTGCATACTTGTTAGCATCCTTAGGATCGACAAAACCTTTTGGTTGTATCCATCTCGTATTTCATGGCCTCCAACCATTTTTCAGAATCCGGGCCCACCATCGCTTCTGCATAGCTCGTAGGTTAATTGTTGTCCAGCAACATGACCTCCAAGACAGGATTACGGTACCACTCTAGAGGAGTATGTGTCCTTGTCAACCTACGAGGTTTGGTAGTGACTTGATCTAAAGCTTCCTGATCACCATCATCAACTTCCACTTCAACTGGTGTAGGCACCAAAGGAACAATTTCCTGCACCCTTCTACTCACCGGTTGAAGTGACAGTTCAAAAACTTCATCAAGTTCCACCATGCATGCTCCTACTCAATTCTTATGAGAGAAATCTTTCTCGAGAAAGGTCCCGTTTTCATCAACAAAAACTTTGCTTTCAGATCTAAGATAGGAGGTATAACCAACTGATTCCTTTGGTTATCCTGTGAATATGCAATTATCCACTTATGGGTTCGAGCTTATCACGCTAAAGCCTTTTGACATAAGCATCTCAGCCCCAAACTTTAAGAAATGACAGCTTAGGTTTCTCTAAACCATAGTTCATATGGTGTGTCATCTCAACGGAATTAAATGGTGCCCTATACAAGGTGAATGTGGTTGTCTCTAATGCATAACCCCAAAACGATAGTGGTAATTCGATAAGAGACATCATAGTACACACCATGTCCAATAGGGAAAGGCTACGATGTTCGTACACACCATCACAATAAGGTGTTCCAGGCGGCATGAGTTGTGAAAAAATTTCCACATTGTCTTAAATATATACCAAACTCGCAACTCGGATATTCACCTCCACGATCACATCGTAGACATATCATCCTCCTGTCACGACAATCTTCAACTTCACTCTGAAATTGCTTGAACTTTCAACATTTCAGGCCCGTGATTCATCAAGTAAATGCATCTATATCTACTCAAATCATTAGTGAAGTAAGAACATAATGATATCCACTTCATGCCTCAGCACTCATTGGAATGCACATATCAAAATGTATTATTTCCAATAAGTCACTTGCTCATTCCATCTCACTGGAAAATGAAGCCTTTAGTCATCTTGCCCATGTGGCATGATTTGCATGTGTCAAGTGATTCAAAATCAAGTGAGTCCAAAATATCCATATGCATGGAGTTTCTCCATGTGTTTTACACAAATAGGCATGGTTCGCATGTCTCAAACGATTCAAAAATGAGTGAGTCCAAAGATCCATGAGCATGGAGCTTCTTCATGCGTTTTATACCAATATTACTTAAGTGGTAGTGCAACAAGTAAGTGGTACTATTATTACTACTTTTCATGTTTTGGCATCAATATTACGACCATGTGTATCACTACGATCGAGATTCAATAAATCATTCATATTAGGTGCATGACCATTGAAGGTATTATTCAATTAAACAAAGTAACCATTATTTTCTTTAAATGAATAATCGTGTTGCAATAAACATGATCCAATCATGTTCATGCTCAGCGCAAATACCAAACAACATTTAGGTTTAACACTAATCCCGAATGTAGAGGGAGTGTGCGATGGTGATCACATCAACCTTGGAAACACTTCCAATACACATCGTCACCTCACCTTTAGTTAGTCATCATCTATTATGTAGCTTTTATTTCGAGTTACTAACATTTAGCAACCGAACCGGTATCTAATACCCATGTTCTACTAAGAGTACTAGTAAAGTACACATCAATAACACATATATCTAATATACTTCTGTTGATGTTGCCGGCCTTCTAATCTACCAAGTGTCTAGGGCAGTTTGGCCTCAGTGATCATTCCCCTCATCATAGAAGCACATAGTCTCAGGTTTGGGTTCAACCTTGGGTTTCTTCATTGGAGTGACAACTGACTTGTCATTATCGAAGTTTCCCTTCTTTCCCTTGCCCTTCTTGAAACTAGTGGTTCTACTAACCATCAACACTTGATGATCCTTTTTGATTTCTACCTTCGCAGTGTCAAACATCACGAATAGCTCAAGGATCATCTTCTCCATCCCTGGCATGCTATAGTTCATCACAAAGCTCAGTAGCTTGGTGGCAATGACTTTGGAGAACTATGGCAATCACTATCTCATCTGGAAGATCAACTCCCACTTGATTCAAGTGATTGTAGTACTGAAAGTGCGTTATATCGACTAGAGGGGGGTGAATAGGAGATTTTTAGAATTTCATCACTGAGGAAATTCCTTTTGAGGAAATTCCTCACTGATGACTAACTTACAACGGAAACAGTAAAGGATCAGGAATGCAAAGTTTCACTACAACAGTTTTTCTGGATGAAGAATGTAAAAACTGATTGCACAGTAAGCAGGCACGCAGAAAACAGATGAGGATTAACTTGCGTGAAGAATTTGGGGTCGAGGAATTTTAGAGAAAATCTTCAGCAAATTCTTCAAACAGTGACAGTGAAAATCATCAACACATAATCTAAGGAATATGAAGAGTTGAGGAATTAGAACCCGTTTCACAGCGAAGACAATAGTTGATGACCCAGTTCCAACTGTTGTGACAGTTGTACATCTGGTTTGGAGCGGCTTGGTATTGAAACCAAAAGACACACAGTCCCGGGACACACAGTCCCTACCGTATTCTCCTTGGGCTAAGAACACACAGTCCTCACCCAACACTCGTGGTAAGTCTTCAGGGCATACTTCCAAACCCTCACAAACTTGGTCACCCAGCGATCCACAATTGACTGCTGGATTGCTCTAGACCATGACGCCTAAGCGTCTGGAGGATGCACATTCCTCAAAGGTAAAAGGCTTCAGTCCCACACAGGAACAACTTCTTCAGTGATGCTCAATCACTTGGTTCTCGGTTTGTGGTTTGGTGTTTGGGGTATTTCCTCACTGATGAATTACTATCGAAGACTCTGAGGAATTTGGGTTGCTCTTATGATAGTGTCATTTTCTAACGAAGCAGCCAACCAGATAATGGTTTTGGGGGCGGCTATTTATAGCCTGGGAGCATCCCGACATGATTTGACACTAATGCCCTTAAATAATATGACCGTTGGTGTGGATAAGACCAAAGATGTGGCCTGGCTATCGAAACGGTCGGAACCCTCAACTGTGAGAGTCCTCATGTCACTCATATTCCTCACTTGAGGCTTTTGGTAGGATTAGGCCTGGGTTGAGCATCATGAGGAAATTCATTCCAATGTGTTACCTCGACCCCCTTTAACAGTACGGTGTTCCTATTCCTCAAGTGTGAAGAAAACAAAACAGAAAGAGTAAATCTTCACGCTTCAAAGTCTTCATAATGATTTTCTTCAGGACACATCAAATTCCTCAATTTCAATATCTTCATGAGGAATATCAATTTCATTGCAGATTCTTCGCGATTCAATTCTTCAGCTTCAGACCAATTTCTTCAACCGAAGATATACATTTTTGGGGGTCGATATTCATCAAATATTTCAAACTCCTCAGTGACTTATAGATCCTGTTTACACTCATGAACACATTAGATACTTAACATATAAGTCTTCAAACCACCAAAATCACTAAGGGGCACTAGATGCACTTACAATCTCCCCCTTTTTGGTGGTTGATGACAATTAGGTTAAGTCTTCAACAGGGATAAAAATATGAAGTGTAAATACTCATTTGAGGAATTTGAAAACAAGATTCAGAGAGACTCCCCCTGAAGATGTGCATATCTTGAGGATTTTGCTTTTCATAGCAAATGCACATTGATGATTTATATCATGGAGATCTCCCCCTGAGTCTTGTAAATCATGCATACATATGACATATAGTATGCAGAAATTGATGATGCATGATGACAAATGGTATCTGACGAATTCCAGCATGCGTGCATTAAAATTTTGAGGAATAAGCATGCGAAGAAAAACGTTCAAAAGCGTCAGAGTACCACCGGGCTTAAGTTACAACTCATTACATAAACACTTCAGAAGAGCCAAGAGTTTGTAACTTAAATATAGTTCATAAGCCCCAAAATATCCCGCTTCAATACTAACTCTCAAGTTTCTCCCCCTTTGTCATCAAGTGACAAAAAGGGACAACCTGAGGACTAACGCCCGTGAAGACTTCACTCCTTGGCATTTGATGAAGATGCATGATGATTCTTGGGAGCAGTCTTCTTCCTTGGACCGGTGGCAGTGTGTTGTTGTTCTTCATCAGATTCAGCAGTGCGGAATGAAGAAAAAGAACTGTCCTCAAGGTATGGAACTGGAATAGGCCTGAATTTCTTCTTGGGTGGCCACGACTAGTCAAAGTCTCGCACAAACTCCAATTCTTCAAGTTCTGCTAGAGTCTTCAGATGAGCAAGTGTAGCCCAGGAGCGATCAAAAACCTCATGAGGATAATGATGGTTGAGCTTCACAGCATTCTGCGTTTCATTGAGGGTTTTCACAGTGGCGCCGAACTGGCGTTTGACCCACTTGTGATTTTGATCCACCTTCTGGTGAAGACTGAGAAGAAGCTCTCTGGTATTCAGCACACGAGGAGCAACAGGGCTTGGAGGAAGAGTCTCAGTGTCATCCCATGGAGAATATGGTTCAGGCTCTCTGAACTCGCCATCAAGAGGCCTACGGCCTTCATCAATGATAGACTTGCCTTTTCTTTCAACACGCTCGAAAGTCTTCTTGTTGACCCTGATAGGAGGCATATAACCAACATGGTTGTTGCAATCAGCATGAAAGTTGATGCATGTCCTTCTCCTGATGAATCTCATGATCCATGGAGCATATATCTTGTGGTCAAAAGTACACATTGCATTGTCGGCCAAAGTCCTCAAGAAGAAATCATGGATATTGATAGGAATACCATGAATGATGTTGAGGACGATATTCTTCATGAGGCCTACGTCATCTTCTTCATCATCATGGCCCTTGATCGGCGCAAGAACGCTGCAGAGGATTCTGTAAACAGTCCTTGGTTCATATTTGAGCTCATGGATGAGGAAGGTTTTTCTCGGTGATTTCCCTTTAGCCAAAGGCTTCATGAGGACTTCCATCATCCCATTGGGCAGCTCACGCTGATCATAAAGCTTCACGGCTTGTTCTGAGGGAATTGACACTTGAAGTTCACACATGAGCTCAATGGCTGGAGCCTTGTAGTGTGTGTTTTGCGTCATCCAGTCAAACACTGAGGTGTTGATATCTGCAGGATCTCCACATATGTGAAGAGTGGCATAAAATTGAAGAATAAGCTCACTGTTCCAGTCACAAATATCTGAGCACATTGGGAGGAGTCCAGCTTCATGAAGGACGTTGAGGACTGGAGCCAGGCATGTTATTTCTTCAAGCTCAACATGAGGAACATGCCTGTGCTGGAAAATCTTGTTTCTTCCACACAGCGCAGAGGCATAGTAATTGAGTTGTGTCCTCCTCCAAAACTTCAGATGCCTAATGCGAAGTTTTTCATAGGGATTTTCTTCGATGAAGAACATGCGTTCTTGAAAGAAGGCCTCCTTTTGAAACTTTGGCCACCTTGAGAGCGACTGCCGCTGCATGGGCTGAAGTTTGGTTGTTGGACCTGAGGGGAGACAACAAGTGCAGACTCTGGGTTGAGGACGACGAAGGCATTGTCTGGGTCTGGTGCATTTTCCTCAGCATGGTCCTCAGGGTGAGGAATTTCATCAGCTTGAGATTCAGGCTGAGGAGCATGCTCTTGTTGCACTTCAGGCTGAGGAATGGGATCTGGTTGAGCTTCAGGGTGAGGAATGTCGTCAACTGGAGCATCCCATTGAGGGTTTTGCTCCGGAGGAGGAATGGGTTCATCCTGAGCCTCAGTTTGAGGATCTTGCTCGGGAGGAGGAGTTGGGTCAGCCTGATCCTCAGGTTGAGGATTTTTCTCAGGACTCTTAATTTCACCAGCTTGAGGATTTTCACTTTGTTCTTCCTCAGATTGCTTGGTGACAGAGCCAGATTCATCAGCTGGTGTAGCTGATCCTTGTGCAGTTTCTACATGAGGAATGGAGGGCTCAGGACTGCCGTCAATGCGAATTTCTTCGTCAGTATGTTCCACAGATGCAGCATCCTTCATTTCCTCATCTAGCTCTTTCTCCTGGTCTTCAAAGGTGACCATTTCATAAGATGGAGCGATGTTAAGAGGCATAGGATCCAGTGGAGCATTTTCTTCAAGTGCTTTGAGGCTCTTGGCCTAAGTGTGTTCTTCTACTGAAGAGGCCTTTCTCTTCTTTGGCTTCCTTTTCAGCAGCCCTTGTCTTCTTCATGTCTGATGTAGACGGAGTCATCTTCTTCACCTTTGAAGCTTTTGGTGAAGGTGTTTTCTCAGCAGATTCATCAGCTGGCTTTGAGGAACCAGCTGGAGCAGAGTCATCAGCTCACTTTGAAGAAGCAACTGGAACAGATTCATCACATGGCTTAGCAGCAGCTGGAGCAGATTCAGTCTCACCAGCTGTGGTAGATTCATCAGCTAGCTTTTCGGTGGTGATTTCCTCAATTACCGGTTCATCCACACGGCTTTCTTGAGGGATTTCCTCAGCTTGACTAGTTTTATTAGCTGGTTCTTCAATCAGAGGCTGAGGAGTTGGTACTGGAGGGGCAACTTTCTTTTTGTAGTCGTTAACAGCTTCAGTAGCAAGTTTGATGAAATTGCTTTTGAAACTTTGACAGTCAGAAAGCTTGGAGTAGTTATCTGTCAAAGTCTTCAACTCCGCCTATGTTGACACAAGGTCATGAGGAGTCAAGTTGAGGAGATTCTGCTTGAGGAATTTCTCCTTCTTGAGCTTGGCCACCTTGGCATGTTTAGCTTGCTGCTCTTTCCACTTGGCCTTGTTGATGAATGTAGCCACCATGTGGCTGATGCCAGGAGGAAGTTTCAAATCATCAAGTGGAGTATTGGGGTCCTCATACCAGATATTGATGTAGTCGAGGGGGACTTTTGGGTCCATGGCCAAAGGAATGGAGCTGCCAGAAGCTTGAGCTACCCTCTCCTGCTTGTTTCTGATCATTGCTTGCAGAGTTTCATCATCAAATTCATCACTACCCTCTGATGCAGAAGGGACAGTGATGATTTTTCTTGGGCTGGGTCTTGTTCCACTCCCAGCGGTCACCTTAGTCTTCAGAGGAGTTGGTGAAGACTTTGTCTCCGAGCTGGTTGCAGCTGGGAGTGAGGAGCTGGAGGTAGCTGGCAGTGGCTTCACTATCGGCTTCTGTTCAGGTTTTGAAGCATGTGGTGGTGCTGAGGATTTTGGAGCTGAGGGTTTTGGCACTGATGGTTTTGGAGCTGATGTTGGAGCTGGTTTCTCTTGAGGCTTTGAAGCCTTTGGTTTTGATGGCATAGACTTTTGTTGACGAATTGTCGAACCAGAGGTCTCAGCAGCAGAGGAAGTAGCTGCAGTTGATGCAGCTGCAGATGATTCGTTGAATTTCCTCACAGCAGCCTTTGCCTGCTTCTTGAGCTTTGCCAAGTGCTTTTCCTTTTCACCAGGATAGTCATCAAGGGTCTTGAGGCTTGATGGATGTGCTTCTTGATAATCCTCAAGTGGAGCCCATTTGCCAGGAGGCTTTAGAGCGAATTTCTTCGCATATTTGGGAGTGACGAATCTGTACTCCTTCCACTCCTTAGCCCATCGGCATTCTATCTTCTGAAGCCGAATCTTTCTCTTGGCCATAGTTTCATTTTCATCAGGAGTGCAATAGTCCAAGTATATATCCTCAGGGATATATGTGGCTGTATTCTGCTCAAGTTTCTTGCCTCCCTTTTGCTTCCTGTCATCCTCCATTTTCTTCAGCTAAGGATTTTGCTGATGAGATTGAACTCTTGAGGATTCTGATGAGACTTGAAGATTTTCTTCAAGAAACGCTGCAAATGAGTTAATTTGATGAGAATCGAGAGATTCATCAGCTGACATGTCTGTACGTGTGAACAAAGTATAGTTGCAAGGAATGTGGAGAGGTCATATGCGTTCTCAGATTTGAAGAAAATGACAAAATTTGACAGTTGAGGAATTTGACCAGTGGTTGAGGAATTTTCCTAAGCATACTGTTCTTGGGTTCCAGAGTTGTACAGATCCGAAAATTCGCACAACTGAGGAATCTCGTGAAAATCTTAGATGCTTAGTGAAGTTCATCAATAGTGTGGTGACAGGCAGTGTTTGAGGAAAAGAAACATATGGATTCTTGAGGAAAAACAGATTTCACATCTCAGAGGTAAAATAGTAGATCAAACTTCGTGTAAAAATAGGGTTTTTATTTACCCTAGATGGTGCGCACGAAGAACAGAGAAGAGTAGCAGGGAGAAGCTCTTTTGGTGCGTGTCCAATGTGCCCTAACCCGGCAGCAGAGGACATCTACGGTGGCGGCGGACGAGGATGGTCTGACTCCGGCGTGGTTTCGGCGACGGAAAAGTCGAGGCAGTGAAGCTCTTCTTCACCGACGTCGAGACTTCCAGCGGTGGCGCTAGGGTTCGGGGTTTTGCTGTAGCAGGAGAGCGATGGAGCGGAGAAGTGTTTACCGAGGGGGATGGGGACATATTTATAGCCAGGCAGTTACTGATGGCATGAAGAAATCAGACCAAATAACCCCTGCATCTACGTCTCCGCAGGACACGTGTAGCTTACGAGCAAAGCGGTGGAGATCGTGGAGATCATGGTTATCCGAACGAGGAAAGTGGGGTTCAGTTACTGTTCATTAAAAAAATATTTTTGAAGATTTGAGGATTTTGTTACAAAAATCATCAGCTGACAAGGATGCAGTGAAGATTTTGAACAAAGTTTCAAGTAGAACGCATATGAAGAATTGAATAGACTGGATGAGAATAGCATAGAGGGAAAGTAGGGTCCGATCACATTCACTTAGATGAAATATCAACTTGAAGAAATAGCTATAAGTGAATGTTGTTGAGGACTTGAAATCACAGTCTATCTAGGTAAACAAAACTCATCAAGTGTTTTTGTAGATTTGACTAACTTGACGATTTTGTGATAAATCGGCACAATGATGAAATTCAGTTTTTTGAAGAAAAATGATTTTGAAGAACAACTGTTTTGAAGAAAATCAAATTTTGAGGAAATGGAACTTTGAAGAAAATCAACTTGAGGAATTTTACGTTGGGCGGTGGCGTGACCCACCATATAAGAATGTTGATTACACATGCCACGTACAATTGTTGTATGGCCCTGAGAATCAATTTCTTCATTGATTTCTTCACATTCAGAGTGATATTCTTCATCAGTTGAAGAAAATCGATTCATCATGTGTTGCACATCTAAGTCATCAATTTTGCATAAGTGTTAGGATGTGTGCATGTTTTTACAAAACATTTGAAGATTCTAAGATATTTAGCTCACACGGCAACTTGCAAAACCTTTTCTCATCCAAGGGCTTAGTGAAGATATCTGCCAGTTGATCATGAGTGTTCACATGGTCGATGAGGATATTGCCCTTGAGGACATGGTCCCGAAGAAAATGATGACGAATCTGGATGTGCTTGGTCTTCGAGTGCTGTACTAGGTTGTATGCCATCTTGATTGCACTCTCATTGTCGCGGTAGAGAGGCACATTCTTCATGTTGATGTCGTAGTCCTTGAGTGTTTGCTTCATCCATAGCAATTGAGCACAGCATGAGCCAGCAGCAATGTACTCAGCTTCGGCAGTGGAGAGTGATATGCAGTACTGCTTCTTTGAAGATCAGTAGACTAGTGATCTTCCAAGGAAATGGCATGTGCCAGAGGTTGACTTGCGATCCACACGGTCACCAGCATAGTCAGAATCAGAATACCCTACCAGATGAAGATTTGAGCCCTTGGGGTACCATAATCCTAGTGTTGGTGTGTGAGCTAAGTATCGAAGAATATGCTTCAAACCCTTATGGTGTGATTCCTTCGGTTTTGCTTGAAGACGCGCACACATGCAAACACTAAGCATTATATCTGGCCTAGATGCACATAAATACAATAAAGAGCCAATCATAGAGTGATATACCTGCTGATCGAATTCTTTACCATTTTCGTTAGTGCAGAGGTGGCCGTTGGTAGGCATTGGAGTCTTGGCACCTTTGCATTCATGCATGTCGAATTTCCTCAGAACATCCTTGAGGTATTTCTCTTGTGATATGAAGATTCCATTGTGTTGTTGACGAATTTGAAGACCTAAGAAGAATTTCAGCTCCCGCATCATAGACATCTGATATTCTTCACTCATCATGTAAGCAAATTCATCATTGTATCGTTTGTCAATACAACCAAATATAATGTCATCGACATATATCTGGCACACAAATAGCTCATTATCATAGGATTTAGTGAAACGAGTTGGATCGAATGAAACAGGTTTGAAGCCTTTCTTCATGAGGAATTCCTTCAATGTATCATACCATGCCCGAGGGGCTTGCTTGAGACCATAGAGCGCCTTTTTGAGTCTGAAGACTTTGTCTGGATTCTTTGGATCCTCAAAATCTGGGGGCTGGGCAACATATACTTCTTCCTCAAGCCTACCATTGAGGAATGCACTTTTCACATCCATTTGATATAATATGATGTTATGATGATTAGCATAAGCAAGTAGTATTCGAATAGCTTCAAGTCTAGCAATAGGTGCAAACGTTTCATCGAAATCTATTCCTTCAACCTGGGTGTATCCTTGGGCTACAAGTCATGCCTTGTTCCTCACCACTTGACCATCCTCATCTTGCTTGTTTCGGAAAATCCACTTGGTTCCGATGATATTGTGCTTGCAAGGATCTAGTTGTTTGATGAGCCCCCATACGTCATTTAGCTTGAATTCAAGAAGTTCGTCTTGCATAGCTTGGATCCACTCCGGTTCCAGGAAAGCCTCAGCAACTTTTGAGGGTTCTGTGATAGATACAAAGGAGAAATGCCCACAGAAGTTAACTAAGTGTGAAGCTTTTGAGCGAGTGAGAGGACCTGGCGTGTTGATGTCATTGAGGATTTTGTCAAGTTCTACTTCATTTGCAATCCTCGAATGAGCCAGTTGAGGATTTTGTCTGGGCTGAGGAAGTGGTTCTCGAGCAATTTCCTCAGGTGCACCTTCTTGATTTTCATCAGTGATGGGGATGGTTTCTTCATCAATTTCCTCAGTGGGAACAATGTCTTCAATAGGTTTGAGCTTTATTGCTTCCTCAGGAGACAACTTATCTGGATCAGAAGGCAATTGCTCTATTTGCGAGCCATTAGTTTCATCAAACCGCACATCTACAGTCTCAACATCTTTGTTGTGATAGTTGTTGAAGACTTTGTAGGTGTGCGAGTCCTTTCCATAACCGGGCATAAAACACTCATGTGTCTTAGGTGCAAATTTTGAGTTATGGTGAGGATCTCTAATCCAACATTTTGCACCGAAGACTTTGAAATAACTTACATTGGGTTTCTTATCAGTGAGGAGTTCATATGAGGTTTTCTTGAGGAATTTGTGAAGATATACCCTGTTGATGATATGGCATGCAGTGTTGATTGCTTCAGGCCAAAAGCAATGAGGAGTCTGATATTCTTCAAGCATGGTTCTTGCGATCTCAACCAGAGTCCTGTTCTTCCTTTCGACGACATCGTTCTGGTGAGGAGTATAAGGAGCAGATAATTCGTGAGTAATACCAAGTTCATCAAGATAATCATCAAGTGCAGTGTTTTTGAACTCTGTTCCATTATCACTCCTGATATGTTTGATCTTGATGACGAAGTTCATCGAGGACCTTGAAGAAAATCGTTTGAAGATTTCCCGCACTTCAGTTTTATATAAGATGATATGCACCCATGTATATCTGGAATAATCATCAACTATGATGAAGCCATATAAAGATGCTGCATTTGTTAGTGTGGCATAGTGAGTAGGTCCAAATAGATCCATGTGAAGCAATTCGTATGGACGAGTAGTGGTCATGATAGTCTTCGAGGGATGCTTGGATGTGGTCATTTTCCCAGATTCACATGCACCACAGAGATGATCCTTGAGGAATTTGGCTGATTCGATGCCGATGACATGCTTCTTCTTCGCGAGAGTGTGCAAATTCCTCATGCCTGCATGACCGAGTCTTTGATGCCACAACCATCCTTCTGAGGTTTTTGCTAGTTAGCAAGTGGCTGGTTGAGGACCTGTAGAGAAATCAACAATATAAAAATCCCCTCTTCTGACACCTTCGAAGACTTTGGATTTGTCAGATTCCATGATGACAACACATCTATATCTACCAAATATAACAATCATATCAAGACACAAAGCATCGAGACTGACATGAGGTTAAAACCAAGGGATTCAACCAGCATCACTTTGTCCATATGCCTATCCTTGGAAATAGCCACTTTGCCATGTCCCAATACCTTGTTTTTACCTTTGTCACCATACGTGATTTGCTTCAGAGGTGATGGAGTTAGTGGCATATTCATCAGCAAGCTTTAATCACCAGTCATGTGATGTGTGCATCCACTATCAAGAACCCACTCAGTATTCTTGGGTTTGTCATCCTACAGACGAATTAGTACAGCTTACCATCTCATATGCTTCAGACTTGAAGAATATGATATCAATTTCATCAGATAGGAATTTCTTCATAACAGAATTATGAGGACGTGTGAAATATTTCTATTTCATCAATATTAGCTTGCATCCTATGAAGCATTTCCTCAGGTCTCCAGCAAATTCTTCAGATGATGATTTTCATCTAGAGACCTATCCTGCGGAAGTGATTAGTTCAATTTCTTCACCACCCGCATCTGAAGGGGTGGTAAAGCATTCATCATCCTGCGAGCACCATATGAGAAAGGTGGCATTGAAGCTAATGCACGTCTCTTAACAGTAGGGGGGTTAAAGTACTCATATGAATATGCAGAGAACTTGTTTGAGGATTTATGAACATAATGATTTGAAGAGTAACGCTCATATTCATATTCCTTGTAGTTTCCCTGCATCTTGGAAGCATTAGCATGGGTAAGAGCATAATTTTGACCAGTTGAGGATTTTGATCCTCTTCAAGACTTTGGTCCTCCCGAGGAATTTGATCTGGGGTTTAGATTCTTCATTGGTGGTGTCATGAGGACATTCACCTGAAGATTTTCAAGACAAATTTGGGGAATCCAGATTTTCCCTAGGGGAGGGCCATTCCTGCAATTAGTTCCAACATATCGAGCAAATACTTCACCAGCTTGATTTTTGAACAGTTTATAGTTGGAGTCAAATGACTCATCTGAGGAATAGGATAATTCACATGAAAAACCAATTATATTGGATGGATCAAAAGGAGGCCCAGTAGCAGCAACCCATGAGGTTTTCGGATACTGCTCAGGTTTCCAATAAGATCCATCAGCATTCAATTTCCTCTCAAAGGCAATTCCTTCTTTCCTCGGGTTCCTGTTCAAGATCTGCTTTTTGAGCACATCACAAAGGGTTTGATGTCCTTTGAGACTTTTGTATATGCCTGTCACATACAATTCCTTCAGCCCTGCATTTTCATCAGTGGCATTTGTGTTTTCCTCAAGTGAGGAATTTGACACTACAGGAGCAGTTGAAGGATTTGTAGCAATAGAAGCATTTGATGATTCTGGTGAAGAATTAGCAGTTTCACGTTCAATGCATTTAAGACAAGGAGGAATAACTTCAGCTTGAGCAGCGCTGATCTGTTGAGCTAGTAATGAATCATTTTCCATATGAAGATCATCATGAGAAATCCTCAGCTTCTCTAGATCAAGCTTCCTTTGAAGAAATTCATAGGAAAGTTTCTCATGATCAGCGAGGAGTGTATCATAACGATCTTGAAGATTATCAAATCTAGACTAAAGAATTTTCACATCTTCAGTGAGGATTTGGCTAAGATTCATTTCATCATTCAACAGATCATCACTTCTATCTAGCAATTTCTGAAGCTTTTCCAGGGCAGTTTGTTGTTTAGTGGCAATGATAGCAAGTTTACTGTAACTAGGTTTTTTATAATCATCAGGTTCATAGTCACTTGAATCAGAGGAGGAAGCATCATTCGGTACCTTTGAACCTTTTGCCATGAAGCAATAGGTTGGAGCGAAGTCCTCAACATAGTCATCAGTGTGGATGGTGTTATCATCTTCTTCAAGGTTGAAGATTGACTTGCTAACGTAAGTGGTTGCAAGTGCAAGACTAGCCTGTACAGATTCTGAGTCTTCATCAGAACCCTCCTCTTCATCACATTCCTCTGATTCTGCCTCGGAATCCATTTCCTTGCCAATAAGTGCCCAAGCCTTTCTGAAACTAGTCTTCTTGTGCGATGAGGGCTTTGAAGATGAGGATTTTGAATATTTCTTCTTCTTCGAGTCATCAGAACTATCATCCTTGTATTTCTTCTTCTTTGATTCCTTTCTCCAACGGGGACAACCAGCAATGTAGTGACCTGATTTCTTGCATTTGTGGTAGGTTCTTTTCTTGTAGTCCTCAGATGAAGATTCTGATTTCCCCATATCTCTTCTTGAAGATTTACCGAACTAGCCACGTCGTGTAAACCTCTGGAATTTCCTCACGAGCATTGCAAGATCCTGTCCAAATTCTTCAGGGTCACCAATGCTATCATCCGAGTCTTCTTCATCAGATGAGGAAATTGCTCTAGCCTTCAGTGCACGTGGTCTAGAATAGCTTGGTCCATATAGATCTTTCTTTTCTTCTTGCTGGAATTCATGAGTATTGAGTCTTTCGAGTATATCAGCTGGATCAAGCATCTTGTAGTCTGGTCTTTCTTGAATCATCAAGACTAAAGTATCAAATGAAGAATCCCAAGATCTTAGCAGCTTCTTCACAACTTCGTGATCAGTAATGTCTCGAGCTCCCAGTGCTTGCAGTTCATTTGATATGTCAGTGAGGCGATCAAAGGTATCTTGGAAGCTTTCATTGTCAAGCCTCTTGAAGCGATTGAAGAGATTGCGAAGAACATCAACATGAGAATCACGCTGGGTTGATACTCCTTCATTTACTTTGCACAGTCTCTCCCAGATAAGTGTCGCTGAGCCCAAAGCACTCACTCTTCCAAACTGGCCTGGGCTCAGATGGCCACAAATGATATTCTTCGCTTGATAATCAAGTTGCTTGAATTTCTTCACATCAGCAACAGAGACACTAGCAGAGATGATGGGGATGCCATGTTCCACAATATACCAGAGATCATTGTCAATAGCTTGGAGATGCATCTGCATCTTGGTCTTCCAGAAGGGAAAGTTCTTTCCTTCGAAAGTAGGACATGCTGCAGTAACCTTAATCATTCCTGCAGTCGACATAACTAAAACTCCAGGTGGTTAAACCAAAATCACACAGAACAAGGGAGTACCTTGCTCTAATACCAATTGAATGTGCATTATATCGACTAGAGGGGGGTGAATAGGAGATTTTTAGAATTTCATCACTGAGGAAATTCCTTTTCAGGAAATTCCTCACTAATGACTAACTTACAGCAGAAACAGTAAAGGATCATGAATGCAAAGTTTCACTACATCAGTTTTTCTGGAAGAAGAATGTGAAATCTGATTGCACAGTAAGCAGACACGCAGAAAACATATGAGGATTAACTTGCGTGAAGAATTTGGGGTTGAGGAATTTTAGAGAAAATCTTCAGCAAATTCTTCAAACAGTGACAGTGAAAATCATCAACACATAATCTGAGGAATATGAAGAGTTGAGGAATTAGAACCCGTTTCACAGCGAAGACACTAGTTGATGACCCAGTTCCAACTGCTGTGACAGTTGTACATCTGGTTTGGAGCGGCTTGGTATTGAAACCAAAAGACACACAGTCCCGGGACACACAGTCCCCACCGTGTTCTCCTTGGGCTAGGAACACACAGTCCTCGCCCAACACTCGTGGTAAGTCTTCAGGGAAGACTTCCAAACCCTCACAAACTTGGTCACCCGGCGATCCACAGTTGACTGCTGGATTGCTCTAGACCATGATGCCTAACCGTCTAGAGGATGCACAGTCCTCAAAGGTAAAAGGCTTTAGTTCCACACAGGAACAACTTCTTCAGTGATGCTCAATCACTTGGTTCTCGGTTTGTGGTTTGGTGTTTGGGGTATTTCCTCACTAATGAATTACTCTCGAAGACTTTGAGGAATTTGGGTTGCTCTTATGACAAGTTTCAATTTCTAACGGAGCAGCCAACCAGCTAATGGTTGTGGGGGGCCGCTATTTATAGCGTGGGAGCATCCCGACATGATTTGACACTAATGCCCTTAAATAATATGACCATTGGTGTGGATAAGACCAATGATGTGGCGTGGCTATCGAAACGGTCCGAACCCTCAACTGTGAGAGTCCTTATGTCACTCATATTCCTCACTTGAGGCCTTTGGTAGGATTAGGCTTTGGTTGAGCATCATGAGGAAATTCATTCCAATGTGTTACCTCGACCCCCTTTAACAGTACGGTGTTCCTATTACTCAAGTGTGAAGAAAACAAAACAGAAAGAGTAAATCTTCATGCTTCAAAGTCTTCAGAATGATTTTCTTCAGGACACACCAAATTCCTCAATTTTAATATCTTCATGAGGAATATCAATTTCATCGCAGATTCTTCGCGATTCGATTCTTCAGCTTCAGACCAATTTCTTCAATCGAAGATATACATTTTTAGGGGTCGATATTCATCAAATATTTCAAACTCCTCAGTGACTTATAGATCATGTGTACACTCATGAACACATTAGATACTTAACCTATAAGTCTTCAAACCACCAAAATCACTAAGGGGCACTAGATGCACTTACAAGTACCCAGACAATATGAGCACATGCTCAATGATTTAGCTTTTCTCCTTTACTTTGCGGGCAAAGAATCTTATCGTAGGTTCATACATCTCCAACGTATCCATAATTTTTGTTTGTTCCATGCTATTATATTACATGTTTTGGATGTTTTATATGCATTTATATTATTTTTGGGACTAACCTATTAATCTAGAGAATATTGTCACTTTATGTTTTTTCCATGTTTTTCAATATTGCAGATAAGGAATATTAAACGGATCCAAACAGAATAAAATCTCGGATATATTTTTCTTGGACCAGAAGACACGCAACAAACTTGGAGTTGGGGGCAAGGAAGTTGCCGAGAGGCCACAAGCCTGCAGTGCATGCCCTGGGGGTGGCCACGCCCGTGGCTTGTGCCCCCCTGCAGGTCTCCTAACCCTAATTCTTGGCCTATAAATTCCCAAATATTCCAGAAACGTTAAAAAGAGCGACGAGAATATTTTGCTCAGTCGGGAGCCTATGTTCCCAAGAGATCCAATCTGGGAGCCTTTTTCGGTAATCTATCGGAGAGGGAATTGATCACGGAGGGCATCAGCATCAACTCCATTGGCCCTCCGATGATGTGTGAGTAGTTCACCACAGACCTACGGGTCCATAGCTAGTAGCTAGATGGCTTCTTCTCTCGCTTTGATCTTCAATACCATGTTCTTGATGATCATCATGGAGATCTATCCGATGTAATACCCTTTTGCAGTGTGTTTGTTGAGATCCGATGAATTGTGAGTTGATGTTCAGATTATCCATGAATATTATTTGAGTCTTTTCTGAATTCTTATATTCATGATTTCATATCTTTGCAATTCTATTCGAATTATTCATTTGGTTTGGCCAACTAGATTGGTTGTTCTTGCAATGGGAGAAGTGCTTAGTTTTGGGTTCAATCTTGCGGTGTCCTCACCCAGTGACAGTAGGGGTAGCGAGGCACGTATTGTATTGTTGCCATCAAGGGTAAAAAGATGGGGTTTTCATCATATTGCTTGAGTTATCCCTCTACATCATGTCATCTTACTTAATGTGTTACTCTGTTCTTCATGAACTTAATACTCTAGATGTAGGAAGGAGTCGGTCGATGCGTGGAGTAATAGTAGTAGATGCAGAATCGTTTCGATGTACTTGATACAGAGGTGATGCCTTTATGCATAACCATTACCTTGGATATCTTCATAATTATTTTCTTTTCTATCAATTGCTCAACAGTAATCTGTTCACCCATCGTATTATTTTCCTTTATGAGAGAAGCCTCTAGTGAAACCTACGACCCCTGGGTCTATTTTCCATATCATATTTTCAGATCTATAAACCAAAAATACCAAAAATACTTTGCTTCAATTTATTTACTTTAACTTTACTTTAAGATCTATCAATATTTTATATCTATCTCTATCAGATCTCATCCTTGAAAATAACCCTGAAGGGATCGACAACCCCTTTATAGCATTGGGTGGAAGTGTTTGATTATTTGTGTAGGTACTGCTATTGGAGTCTTGTTTGTTCCTCCTACTAGATTGATACCTTCGTTCTCAACAAACTGAGGGAAATACTTATCTACTTCGCTGCATCACCCTTCCCTCTTCAAGGGAAATCCAACGCAAGCTCAAGAGGTAGCATAGGTCTCACACTTGTCAACATGGGCATGAGCCTGAAATCCTAATTTCAGCTCTTGGAACATCTCATACGTTCTGTGACGTTCAAAACGTATTGGGTGCCTCAGTTCTAAGACGTAAAGCATGACGCGCTGAACTATCATGTAGACATCAAAACGTGTATGCAGATGTTCGCAACATACACAAATGACGCTTGGGGTAGCTCACCGAACGATGCATTAAAGACATAAGCCTTCTGCGCAGCAATGAGGAAAATCCTCAGTTTACGGACCCAGTCCGCATAATTGCTACTATCGTCTTTTGATACCTCTTAAGCTTGCGTTGGTTTTTCCCTTGAAGAGGAAAGGGTGATGCAGCACAGTAGCAGTAAGTATTTCCCTTAGTATGAAAACCAAGGTATCAATACAGTAGGAGAATCAAGCCAAGTATCCAGAGTACGTGCGCAAACACAAACGAGCTTGCACCCAACACTACAAAGGGGTTGTCAATCCCTTCACGATTGATTGCAAGGTGAGATATGAAGGTGGAAAGTGCAACAAAGTAAAAGTGTAGGGCTGAAAATATGATGTGAAGTAGACCCGGGGGCCATAGTGTTCACTAGAGGCTTCTCTCAAGATAGCAAATATTACGGTGGGTAAACGAATTTTTGTCGAGCAATTGATAGAACCGCGCAAAGTCATGACGATATCTAAGGCAATGATCATACATATAGGCATCACGTCCGAGACAAGTAGACCGATACTGTCTGCATCTACTACTATTACTCCACACATCGACTGCTATCCAGCATGCATCTAGTGTATTGAGTTCTGACGAACAAAGTAACGCCTTAGGCAAGATAACATGATGTAGAGGGATAAATTCATGCAATAGATATAAACCCCATCTTTTTACCCTTGATGGCAACAACACGATGCGTGCCTCGCTACACCTTCTGTCACTTGGTGAGGTCACCGCACGGTATGAACCCAAAACAAAGCACTTGTCCCGTTGCAAGAATCATAGATCAAGTTGGCCAAACAAAACCCACAACTCGAAGAAAATTACAAGGATATGAAATCGTGCATATAAGAGATCAGAAGAAACTCAAATAAGATTCATAGATAATTTGATCGCAAAAGAAGATTCATCGGATCTCGACCAACACACCGCAAAAGAAGATTACATCGGATAGCAACACAATTCATCGGATCTCGACCAACACACCGCAAAAGAAGATTACATCGAATAGCAACACAATTCCTGCTAGGCACCGCCCCCCTGGTCGCGCCTAGGGGGCTTGTGGTCTCCCCTGGTGGCCTCTGCCTTGGTTCTCACGCCCCCTGCGTATCTTCTGTTCCGGAAAAAATCTTTTTAGAAGTTTTATTCCGTTTGGACTTCGTTTAATATTCTCCTCTGAAAAGGGTCAAGAACAAGGAAAAAACAGGAACTAGCACTTGGTACTGAGTTAATAAGTTAGTCCCAAAAAAGATATAAAAGGCATACAAAACATCCAAAGTTTGACAAGATAATATCATGGAACCATCAAAAATTATAGATACGTTGGAGACGTATCAAGCATCCCCAAGCTTAACTCATGCTCGTCCTCGAGTAGGGAAGTGGTAAAGACTGAATTTTTGATGTGGAATGCTACCTAGAATATTTGTCCTTTGTAACTTCTTTCATGTGACATGAATGTTCAGATTCGTAAGATTCAAAACAATAGTTTGCTATTGACATGAAAACAAGAATACTTCAAGCAAACTAGCAAGGTAATCATGAACTTTCGAAATAACAAGGCCAAAGAAAGTTATCCCTACAAAATCATATAGTCTGGCTATGCTCCATCATCCCCACACAACTAATTGTAATCATGCACAACCCCGGTATGGGCCAAGTAATTGTTTTCGCACTCTTACTTTCTCAAAAAAATTCAACTCTCACGCAATACATGAGCGTGAGCCATGGATATAGCACTATAGGTGGAATAGAGTGTGGTGGAGGTTGTGAGGCAAAAAGGAGGAGATGGTCACATCGACTCAGCGTATCAAAGGGATTACCATGCAATGGATGCACTTAGAGCTATAATTATGTGAAAGCTCAAAAGGAGAACTACTGGGTGTGCATCCAACTTGCTTGCTCACGAAGACCTAGGGCAATTTTGAGGAAGCCCATCATTGGAATATACAAGCGAAGTTATATAATGAAAATTCCCACTAGCATATGGTGGTGAAAAAACGAGAGACTCTCAATCATGAAGAACATGGTGCTATTATGAAGCACAAGTGTGGAAAAGATAGTAGCATTGTCCGTTCTCACTTTTTCTCTCTTTTTTTTGTTTGGTCTCTTTGGCCTCTTTCCATATCTCTTTTTTTTGGGCAACTTTTGGCCTCTTTTCTCTTTTTTTTCCTCACATGGGACAATGCTCTAATAATGATGATCATCACACTTTTATCTACTCACAACTCAATGCTTAGAACGATGATGACTCTATAGGAAATGCCTCCGGCAGTGTACCGGGATGTGCAACGATCTAGCTTGGCGTATGACTCGCTAGCTATCTTACGATCATGCAATGGTAATATGAGAGTGACGGCACAAGTCATGAGACGGAACGGTGGCAGTTGCATGGCAATATATCTCGGAATGGCTATGAAAATGCCATAATAGGTAGGTATGGTGGCTGTTTTGAGGAAGCCATATGGTGGTTTTGTGTACCGGCGAGAATTGCGCGGCACTAGAGAGGCTAGCAATGGTGGAAGGTGAAAGTGCATCTATATCATGGACTCACATTAGTCATGAAGAACTCACATACTTATTGCGAAAGTTTTTCTTAGTAATCGAAACAAAGTGCTAAACGCATACTCCTAGGGGAAGGGTTGGTAGGTGTTAACCATCACGCGATCCCGACCGCAACACAAAGGATGACAATCAATAGATCAATTATGCTCCGACTTCCAAACATAGCGGTTCACCATACATGCATGTTACGGGAATCGCTAACTTCAACACAAGTATTTCTAGATTCACAACACCCTACTAACATAACTCTTAATATTACCATATCCATGTCTCAAAACTTTTTGAGAGGAATCAAACTTCTCTTTCTAATCAGTGCACATGAAGATGGAAGTTTTATCTTATCCTCTTTGGGTGCCTATCATCTTTGGGACTACTTTCATAGCACAAGCCAACTACCAAGTTACTCAGAGAGATCACTCTCAAAAAGAGATAGGTGAAGATCGAGAGTTCTTATTTCTCCAAAATAAAACACCTCGTGCTCTAAAAGATCTAAGTGAAGCACATAGAGCAAAGTTATCTAGCTCAAAAGATATAAGCGAAGCACATGTGAGCTAAATTGCCTAACTCAAAAGATATAAGTGAAGCTCAAAGAGTATTCTAGCAAATTCACGATGAGTGCATGTCTCTATCAAAAGGTGTGCAGCAAGGATGACTGTGACACAACAAAAATAAAAGACTCCTACGATACAAGACGCTCCAAGCAAAACACATATCATGTGGTGAATAAAAATATAGCTCCAAGTAATCTTACCGATGGATTGAAGACAAAAGAGGGGATGCCTTCCCGGGGCATCCCCAAGTTTAGGCTTTTTGGTGTCCTTGAATTTGGCTTGGGATGCCTTGGGCATCCCCAAGCTTGAGCTCTTTCCACTCTTTATCCCTTTGTCCATGAGAACATCACCCAAAACTTGAAAACTTCACAACACAAAACATAGACAGAAACTCATGATATCATTAGTACAAGAAAACAAACTACCACCTCTTTAGGTACTGTAGCAAACTTGATTTCTATTTATATTGGTGTTAGATTACTGTATTATCACTTTTCCATGGCTAGTACCCCCGATACTATCCATAGTTTCATCAAAACAAGCAATCAACACAACAAAAACAGAATCTGTCAAAAACAGACCAGTCTGTAGAAATCTGTATACTTCGTATACTTATGGTATCTCAAAAATTCTGACAAATTACGACAGTTTGGGAAAATGTCATATCAACCAGCATAAAAAATAATTAACTCAAAAGCTCTTTCTGGATAAAAATGAAAAATAATTTCGTGATCAAAAAGTTTCTGTCTTTTTCCAGCAGGATCAAACAACCATCACCAAACTAGTCATAAAGGTTTTACTTGGCTCAAACACAAAAAGAAACACAAAAGACACAATCATAACAGAATTATGATGGTGTGGATGCAACAAAACAGAAAGCAAAAAATCAAAGATAAATTCATTGGGTTGCCTCCCAACAAGCGCTATTACTTAACGCCCTTAGCTAGGCATAAGGTGATAGAATCACGTATCATCGTCTTTGGTGCTCAAACCATAAGTAGCCCTCATCGTGGATTCATACGGCAATCTTATCTTCTTTCTAGGAAAATGCTTCATGCCCTTCTTCAAAGGAAATTGAAATCTAATATTCCCTTCCTTCATATCGATGATAGCACCAGATCAGAAGAAACTCAAATAAGATTCATAGATAATTTGATCATAAATCCACAATTCATCGGATCTCGACCAACACACCGCAAAAGAAGATTACATCGGATAGATCTCCATGAAGATCATGGAGAACTTTGTATTTAAGATCCAATAGAGAGAAGAAGCCATCTAGCTACTAGCTATGGACCCGAACGTCTATGGTTAACTACTCACGCATCATCGGAGAGGCAATGGTGTTGATGAAGAAGCCCTTCGTATCCGAATCCCCCCTCCGGCAGGGCTCCAGAACGTGCCCCAGATGGGATCTTGCGAAGACAGAAGCTTGCGGCGGCGAAAAAGTATTTTCGTGGATCTCTCTCGTGGTTTTGGATTTTTTGGGGATTTATAGGCGGAAGAAGTAGGGCAGACGAGCCATAGGGGGGGCCACAAGCCTGCTAGGCACCGCCCCCCCCCGGTCGCGCCTAGGGTGCTTGTGGTCTCCCCTGGTGGCCTCTGCCTTGGTTCTCACGCCCCCTGCGTATCTTCTGTTCCGGAAAAAATCTTTTTAGAAGTTTTATTCCGTTTGGACTTCGTTTAATATTCTCCTCTGAAAAGGGTCAAGAACACGGAAAAAACAGGAACTAGCACTTGGTACTGAGTTAATAAGTTAGTCCCAAAAAAGATATAAAAGGCATACAAAACATCCAAAGTTTGACAAGATAATATCATGGAACCATCAAAAATTATAGATACGTTGGAGACGTATCAAGCATCCCCAAGCTTAACGCATGCTCGTCCTCGAGTAGGGAAGTGATAAAGACTGAATTTTTGATGTGGAATCCTACCTAGAATATTTGTCCTTTGTAACTTCTTTCATGTGACATGAATGTTCAGATCCGTAAGATTCAAAACAATAGTTTGCTATTGACATGAAAACAAGAATACTTCAAGCAAACTAGCAAGGTAATCATGAACTTTCGAAATAACAAGGCCAAAGAAAGTTATCCCTACAAAATCATATAGTCTGGCTATGCTCCATCATCCCCACACAACTAATTGAAATCATGCACAACCCCGGTATGGGCCAAGTAATTGTTTTCGCACTCTTAGTTTCTCAAAAAAAATTCAACTCTCACGCAATACTTGAGCGTGAGCCATGGATATAGCACTATAGGTGGAATAGAGTGTGGTGGAGGTTGTGAGGCAAAAAGGAGGAGATGGTCTCATCGACTCAGCGTATCAAAGGGATTACCATGCAATGGATGCACTTAGAGATATAATTATCTGAAAGCTCAAAAGGAGAACTAGTGGGTGTGCATCCAACTTGCTTGCTCACGAAGACCTAGGGCAATTTTGAGGAAGCCCATCATTGGAATATACAAGCGAAGTTATATAATGAAGATTCCCACTAGCATATGGTGGTGACAAAACGAGGGACTCTCAATCATGAAGAACATGGTGCTATTATGAAGCACAAGTGTGGAAAAGATAGTAGCATTGTCCCTTCTCACTTTTTCTCTCTTTTTTTTGTTTGGGCTCTTTGGCCTCTTTCCATATCTCTTTTTTTGGGCAACTTTTGGCCTCTTTTCTCTTTTTTTTCCTCACATGGGACAATGCTCTAATAATGATGATCATCACACTTTTATCTACTCACAACTCAATGCTTAGAACGATGATGACTCTATAGGAAATGCCTCCGGCAGTGTACCGGGATGTGCAACGATCTAGCTTGGCGTATGACTCGCTAGCTATCTTACGATCATGCAATGGCAATATGAGAGTGACGGCACAAGTCATGAGACGGAACGGTGGCAGTTGCAAGGCAATATATCTCGGAATGGCTATGAAAATGCCATAATAGGTAGGTATGGTGGCTGTTTTGAGGAAGCCATATGGTGGTTTTGTGTACCGGCGACAATTGCGCGGCAATAGAGAGGCTAGCAATGGTGGAAGGTGAAAGTGCATCTATATCATGGACTCACATTAGTCATGAAGAACTCACATACTTATTGCGAAAGTTTTTCTTAGTAATCGAAACAAAGTGCTAAACGCATACTCCTAGGGGAAGGGTTGGTAGGTGTTAACCATCACACGATCCCGACCGCAACACAAAGGATGACAATCAATAGATCAATTATGCTCCGACTTCCAAACATAGCGATTCACCATACATGCATGTTACGGGAATCGCTAACTTCAACACAAATATTTCTAGATTCACAACACCCTACTAACATAACTCTTAATATTACCAAATCCATGTCTCAAACTATTTGAGAGGAATCAAACTTCTCTTTCTAATCAATGCACATGCAGATGGAAGTTTTATCTTATCCTCTTTGGGTGCCTATCATGTTTGGGACTACTTTCATAGCACAACCAACTACCAAGTTACTCAGAGAGATCACTCTCAAAAAGATATAAGTGAAGATCGAGAGTTCTTGTTTCTCCAAAATAAGACACCGTCGTGCTCTAAAAGATCAAAGTGAAGCACACAGAGCAAAGTTATCTAGCTCAAAAGATATAAGCGAAGCACACGTGAGCTAAATTGCCTAACTCAAAAGATATAAGCGAAGCTCAAAGAGTATTCTAGCAAATTCACGATGAGTGCATGTCTCTATCAAAAGGTGTGCAGCAAGGATGACTGTGACACAACAAAAATAAAAGACTCCTACGATACAAGACGCTCCAAGCAAAACACATATCATGTGGTGAATAAAAATATAGCTCCAAGTAATGTTACCAATGGATTGAAGACAAAAGAGGGGATGCCTTCCCGGGGCATCCCCAAGTTTAGGCTTTTTGGTGTCCTTGAATTTGGCTTGGGATGCCTTGGGCATCCCCAAGCTTGAGCTCTTTGCACTCTTTATCCCTCTGTCCATGAGAACATCACCCAAAACATGAAAACTTCACAACACAAAACTTAGACAGGAACTCATGATATCATTAGTACAAGAAAACAAACTACCACCTCTTTAGGTACTGTAGAAAACTTGATTTCTATTTATATTGGTGTTAGATTACTGTATTATCACTTTTCCATGGCTAGTACCCCCCGATACTATCCATAGTTTCATCAAAACAAGCAATCAACACAAAATAAACAGAATCTGTCAAAAACAGACCAGTCTGTAGAAAGTTGTATACTTCGTATACTTATGGTATCTCAAAAATTCTGACAAATTACGACAGTTTGGGAAAATGTCATATCAACCAGCATAAAGAATTATTAACTCAAAATCTCTTTCTGGATAAAAATGAAAAATAATTTCGTGATCAAAAAGTTTCTGTCTTTTTCCAGCAGGATCAAACAACCATCACCAAACTAGTCATAAAGGTTTTACTTGGCTCAAACACAAAAAGAAACACAAAAGACACAGTCATAAAAGAATTATGATGGTGTGGATGCAACAAAACAGAAAGCAAAAATAAAAGATAAATTCATTGGGTTGCCTCCCAACGAGCGCTATTATTTAACGCCGTTAGCTAGGCATAAGGTGATAGAATCACGTATCATCGTCTTTGGTGCTCAAACCATAAGTAGCCCTCATCGTGGATTCATAAGGCAATCTTATTTTCTTTCTAGGAAAATGCTTCATGCCCTTCTTCAAAGGAAATTGAAATCTAATATTCCCTTCCTTCATATCGATGATAGCACCAATAGCCCTTAGGAAAGGTCTACCAAGAATGATAGGACATGTAGGCAATCAATATCAAGCACAATGAAATCCACGGGTACATAATTCCTATTTGCAATAATAAGAACATCATTGATCCTTCACATGGGTTTATGAACAGTAGAATCCAAAAGATGCAAATTAAGAGAGCACTCCTCAATCTCATTAAAGCCTAGAACATCCGATAAAGACTTTGGTATCGCGGAAACACTAGCACCCAAATCACACAAAGCATTGCATTCATAGTTTTTGATCTTGATTTTGATAGTAGGTTCGCACTCATCATGAAGCTTTCTAGGAATAGAAACTTCCAACTCAAGTTTCTCTTCAAGAGATTTTATCATAGAATCGACGATATGACCGGTAAAGGCCTTGTTTTGGCTATAAGCGTGTGGAGAGTTTAGCATGGATTGCATCAAGGAAACAAATTCAATCAAAGAGCAACTATCATAATTGAATTCCTTGAAATCCAAAGTAGTATTTTCATTACTACTCAAAGTTTTTATATCCTCTACTCCACTTTCAATGCTTTTAACATCAAGATAGATAGACTCTGAATCATTGGGGCATTTTTCAACCAAGGTGGATTCATATCCAGCCCCATTATCATTAGTTTTGACACTAGAAAATAAGGATTCAATGGGAGTCACACCAAGCACTTTAAGATCTTCGTGATTCTCATCACATATTTCAGGTTTAGCAGCCATTTTATTGACTAAGGTAGCCTGTTTATCAGAAATCTGGCCTACCAATTTTTTCAGACGAGCAAACTGAGAATTTAGTGCAAGGAATTATTTGGCCAAATCATCAACTTCTTTATTCAAAAAAGCCAAAAAAGAATTTTGCTCCCTTAGTTCTCTACAGAAGTAACTATTATAATCAAACTGTGTAGACATAAAGCCTTTAACACTAGTTTCAATCTCTTCCAACCTTGTGTAGTAAGCATCATAATCCTTTGGTTGGGCCATACAGGTCTTAGCAGGCAGACAAGCGCACAAGCGAACAGAAAGCAAGCGAAAGAAAAGGGCGAATGAAAAAGGCAAATATTTTTGTAAATTTTTGTTTTTCAAAAGTGGGGGAGAGGAAAACGAGAGGCAAAAAAGTAAATGCAAGAGATGAGTTTGCGACACTTACTTGGATAAGCTTCACTTAGAATAATCCCCGGTGCCAGAAATTGACACGTTGACGGGAGACTATTCTTGACTTGATCCTCCCCGGCACCGGCGCCAGAAATTCTTCTTTCTACCTATTGAGCTTGCGTTGGTTTTTCCGTTGAAGAGGAAAGGGTGATGCAGCACAGTAGAAGTAAGTATTTCCCTCCGTTTGAGAACCAAGGTATCAATCCAGTAGGGGAATCAAGCCAAGTGTCCGGAGTACCTGCGCAAACACAAACGAGCTTGCACCCAACGCTACAAAGGGGTTGTCAATCCCTTCATGATTGATTGCAAGGTGATATCTGAAGGTGGAAAGTGCAACAAAGTAAAAGTGTAGGGCTGAAAATATGATGTGAAGTAGACCCGGGGGCCATAGTGTTCACTAGAGGGTTCTCTCAGGATAACAAATATTACGGTGGGTGAATGAATTACTATCGAGCAATAGATAGAACCGCGCAAAGTCATGACGATATCAAAGGCAATGATCATACATATAGGCATCACGTCCAAGACAAGTAGAGCGATACTGTCTGCATCTACTACTCTTACTCCACACATCGACCGCTATCCGGCATGCATCTAGTGTATTGAGTTCATGTCGAATAGAGTAATGCATTAAGCAAGATGACATGATGTAGAGGGATAAATTCATGCAATAGATATAAACCCCATCTTTTTATCCTTGATGGCAACAACATGATGCGTGCCTCGCTACCCCTTCTGTGACTGGGTGAGGTCACCGCATGGTATGAACCCAAATCCAAGCACTTCTGCCATTGCAAGAATCATAGATCAAGTTGGCCAAACAAAACCCACAACTCGAAGAGAATTACAAGGATATGAAATCATGCATATAAGAGATCAGAAGAAACTCAAATAAGATTCATAGATAATCTGATCATAAATCCACAGTTCTTCCGATCTCTACAAACAGACCGCAAAAGAAGATTACATCGGATAGATCTCCATGAAGATCATGGAGAACTTTTTATTGAAGATCCAAGAGAGAGAAGAAGCCATCTAACTACTAGCTATGGACCCGAAGGTCTATGGTGAACTACTCACGCATCATCGGAGAGGCAATGGTGTTGATGAAGAAGCCATCTGTATCCAAATCCCCCTCCGGTAGGGCACCAGAACGTGCCCAGATGGGATCTTGCGGAGACAGAATCTTGCGGCGGCGGAAAAGTATTTTCGTGGATCTCTCTCGTGGTTTTGTATTTTTTGGGGATTTATAGGCGGAAGAAGTAGGGTAGACGAGCCACAGGAGGCCCACAAGCCTTCTAGGCGCGCCCCTTGGTCGCGATTAGGGGGCTTGTGGCCTCCCCTGGTGGCCTCTGCCTTGGTTCTCACGCCCCGTGCGTATCTTGTGTTCCGGAAAAAATATATTTTCGGAAGTTCTATTCCGTTTGGACTCCGTTTAATATTCTCCTCTGAAAAGGGTGAAAAACACGGAAAAATAGGAACTGGCACTTGGCACTGAGATAATAAGTTAGTCCCAAAAAAGATATAAAAGGCATACAAAACATCCAAAGTTTGACAAGATAATAGCATGGAACCATCAAAAATTATAGATACGTTGGAGACGTATCATCTTTCAACTTTATTTTTTCTAGGAACGTATCAAAAACAGGGGAGCTACAACGCAAGCTAATCATCTACAACATAATTTGCAAAGACATTTTTGACTATGTTCATGATAACGAGTTCAAATAATCATATTACTTATGAACTCCCACTCAAATTGACTCCCTCTCGTCATTCAAATGGTCCATGATCCAAATTCACCAACCCAAGTCCGATCATCACGTGAGATGAGCTGGTTTCAGTGGTGAACATCTTCATGCTGATCATATCAACTATATGACTCATGTTCGGCCTTTCGGTCTCTTGTGTTCCGAGGCCATGTCTGTACAGGATAGGCTCGTGAATTTTAACCCGAGTGTTCCACGCGTGAAAAATGTCTTGCACCCGTTTTATGTGAACGTAGAGTCTATCACACCCGATCATCACGTGGTGTCTCGAATCGACAAACTGTCGCAACAGTGCACACTCAGGGAGTACACAATTTTATCTTGGAATTTTAGTGATGGGTCACCTTATAATGGTAAGTAAAACAAGGTGCAAAAAGGATTAACATGACATGCAAATCATAAATGACATGATATGGCCATGAACTTGTTCTTTTGATCTGCATCTTCAAAGCATCGACATGATCTCCATCGTCACCGGCGCCACACCATGATCTCCATCATTGTGTTGCCATCCATGTTGTCACGCCAACCATGCTTGTACTACTATTTCTACCATTTAGCTATAAAGTAAAGCATTACCTAGCGCTTGATGAGTGACACGAAGGTCATACAATAATTAAGGACAACCCTATGGCTCCTACCGGCTGCTGTAGCATCGACATGTAGGTCGATATTAAATATTACAACATGATCATCTCATACATCAAATATATATCATCATGTCTTTGGCCATATCATATCACAACATACCATGCAAAAACAAGTTAGACGTCCTCTATTTGTTGTTGCATATTATATGTGGCTGCTAGGGGTATCTAGCAAGAACGCTTCTTACCTACGCAAAAACGACAATGGTGATATGCAAGTTACTATTTAACCTTCTACAAGGACTACCTCTGTCAAATCCGATTCAACTAAAGTAGGAGAGATAGACACCTGCCAGCCATCTTTACGCAACAAGTTGCATGTCAGTCGACGGAACAGGTCTCTCGTATGTGGACAAGTAAAGTTGGTCCAGGCCGCTTCATCCCACAGTACTGTTGAACCAAGAAAAGGCTAAGGAGGGAAGCAATTTGAATATCAATGCCCACAAACTCCTTGGTGTTCTACTCGTGATGTCATCTACGCATAGACCTAGCTCTGGTACCACTGTTGGGGAACGTCGCATGGGAAACAAAAAATTTCCTACGATCACCGAGATCAATCTATGGAGACTAACATCTACGAGAGGGGGAGTGCGTCTACATACCCTTGCAGATCGCTAAGCGAACGTGTATATAACGCGGTTGATGTAGTCGAACGTCTACGTGATCCAATCACGATCCGTTTCGCGATCTAGTCATGATCTGTCCCGCGATCCCATCACGATCTGTCCCGATTGAGTGCCGAACGAACGACACTTGCGCGTTCAGCACACGTACAACTCGATGACGTTCTCTGCCTTCTTGATCCAGCAAGAGGAGCAGAGAGGTACATGAGTTCTCTGACAGCATGATGGCGTGGTGGCGGTGTTGGTGGAGCTAATCCGGCAGGGCTTCATCGTGCACTGTCGAACCGATCTAGAGGAGAAATGAACTAGAGGGAAGAAGAGGGAGTTGTACCTTGGATCGTGGTAGTGCTGCCCTCTCTCCCCTCCATTATATATAGGAGGGAGGGGGAAGGGGTGGCGCCCTAGGATTTCCCCTAGGGTTGGTCGGCTGCCCCAAGGTGAAGGAGTCCACCTCCAACTAGGAGGTGGGGCATGGAGGGAGTCCTCCTTCAATTAGGACTCCTCCCCTCTCTTCCCTCTTGGCGCATAGGCCCATAGAGGCTGGCTGCCCAGCCCACCAGGGGCTGGTGCGCCACCTCCTAGGTCCATGTGGCCCCACGGGGTGGGTGCCCCCTGATGGACGCCCGGAACCCATTCGTCACTCCTGGTACACTACCGATAATGCCTGAACTTTTCCGGAACACGTATACCCCTTTACTTTATATGAATCTTCGTGTCTGGACCATTCCGGAGCTCCTCGTAATGCCCGGGATCTCATGTGGGACTCCGAACAACCTTCGGTTACCAAAATACATAACTCAACTATACCAAAACGTCACCAAACCTTATGTGTGCAGACTGTGTGGGTTCGAGAACTATGTGGACATGACTGAGACACTCTCCGGTCAATAACCAATAGCAGGACCCGGATGCCCATGTTCGCTCCTACATATTCAATGAAGATATTTATCGATTGAACCTCTATGTCAAGGATTCAGTTAATCTTGTATTTTGTTCCCTTTTTCCATCGGTATGTTACTTGCCTGAGATTCGATCATCGGTATCTCCATACCTAGCTCAATATCGTTACCGGCAAGTCTCTTCACTCATTCCATAATACAAGATCTCGTGACAAACTCCTTAGTCATATTTCTTGAAAGCTCATTGTGATGTTTTATTTCCAAGTGGGCCCTAGAGATACCTCTCCATCATACAAAGTGACAAATCCCAGTTTCGATTCATGCCAACCCAATAGATACCTTCGGAGATACTGCTACGGCAACAAAAGTCCTTCCCCGGCAGTGGTGCCAGAGATCCTTCTGTCGTCTCTTGAGCTTGCGTTGGTTTTTACCTTGAAGAGGAAAGGGTGATGCAGCACAGGAGTAGTAAGTATTTCCCTCAGTTTGAGAACCAAGGTATCAATACAGTAGGAGAATCTCGTCAAGTCCAAAGTACCTGCGCAAACACAAAAGAGCTTGCACCCAACGCTTTAAAGGGGTTGTCAATCCCTTCAAGATTGGTTGCAAAGTGAGATCTGAAGGCGGAAAGTGCAACGAAGAAAAAGTGTAAGGCTGAAAATATGTTGTGGAGTAGACCCCGGGGCCATAGTGTTCACTAGAGGCTTCTCTCAAAATAGCAAATATCACGGTGGGTGAACAAATTACTGTCGAGCAATTGATAGAACCGCGCAAAGTCATGACGATATCTAAGGCAATGATCATACATATAGGCATCCCGTCCGAGACAAGTAGACCGATACTTTCTGCATCTACTACTATTACTCCACACATAGACCGCTATCCAGCATGCATCTAGTGTATTGAGTTCATGACGAACAGCGTAACACCTTAAGCAAGATGACCTGATGTAGAGGTATAAACTGAAACCAATGATGAAAACCCCATCTTTTTACCCTTGATGGCAACAACCCGATGCGTGCCTCGCTACCCCTTCTGTCACTGGGTGAGGTCACTGATGACCCACAAGTATAAGGGATCAATCGTAGTCCTTTCGATAAGTAAGAGTATCGAACCCAACGAGGAGCAGAGGGCTCTCATAAACGGTTTTCAGCAAGGTAATAACTGCAAGCCCTGAAAGTAGCTGTAACAAGTGATGGTGTAGTGAGGTGAAATGTAGTAGGTGAAAAGTAACAAGTAACAAGTAGTAGCAACGGTGCAGCAAAGTGGCCCAATCCCTTTTGTAGCAAGGGACAAGCCTGAACAAAGTCTTATAAGAGGAAAAATGCTCCCGAGGACACACGGGAATTTCTGTCATGCTAGTTTCATCATGTTCATATTATTCACGTTCGTTACTTTGATAGTTTGATATGTGGGTGGACCGGCGCTTGGGTACTTCCCTTACTTGGACAAGCATCCCACTTATAATTAACCCCTCTCGCAAGCATCCGCAACTATGAAAGAAGAATTAAGACAACGTCTAACCATAGCATTAAACTAGTGGATCCAAATCAGCCCCTTACGAAGCAACTCATAGACTAGGGTTTAAGCTTTTGTCACTCTAGCAACCCATCATCTACTTACTACTCCCCAATGCCTTCCTCTAGGCCCAAAGATGGTGAAGTGTTATGTAGTCGACGTTCAGATAACACCACTAGAGGAAAAGACAACATACAACATATCAAAATACCGAACGAATACCAAATTCACATGACTATTATCAGCATGATTTATCCCATGTCCTCAGGAACAAAAGTAACTACTCACAAAGCATAATCATAATCATGATCAGAGGTGTAATGAGTAGCATCAAGGATCTGAACATATACTCTTCCACCAAGTAATCCAACTAGCATCAACTACAAAGAGTAATCAACACTACTAGCAACCTTACAAGTACCAATCGGAGTCGCGAGACGGAGATTGGTTACAAGAGATGAAATAGGGTTTGGAGAGGAGATGGTGCTGATGAAGATGTTGATGGAGATGACTCCCCTCCGATGAGAGGAGTGTTGGTGATGACGATGGCGACGATTTCCCCCTCCGGGTGGGATGTTTCCCCGACAGGATCGTCCTGCCGGAGCTCTAGATTGGTTCTGCTCAAGTTCCGCCTCGTGGCGGCAGAGAATCCACGAAAAAGCTCCACCCTGATTTTTTCTCAGACGAAACCCTTCATATAGCAAAAGAGGGGGGCCAGTGGGCCGCCAGGGTGCCCACAAGCCCTGTTGCCGCGGCCAGGGGGTATGCCACGGCAACCAGGCTTGTGGGCCCCTGGCAGCTCCCCTCTGACACTTCTTTTGCCCAATATTTTTTATATATTCCCAAAAAATTCCTCGTTGATTTTCAGGGCATTTGGAGTTGCGCAGAATAGAGGACTCAGACTTGCTCCTTTTCCAGTCGAGAATTCCAGCTGTCGGTATTCTCCCTCTTCAAATAAACCTTGCAAAATAAGAGAGAAAAGGCATAAGTAAGGTACCACAAAGTATAATAAACAGTCTATAAAACGATAAATATCAACATGAAAGCATGATGCAAAATGGACGTATCAACTCCCCCAAGCTTAGACCTCGCTTGTCCTCAAGCGAAAACCAAGACCCAAAACATGTCCACATGTTTAGGGATGAAGGTGTCGATAAAACATAATACGGACATGAGGGCATCATGATCACACATAGAACAGCAATACATCAAAGAGATTCTTATGGGAAAGTAACAATTCCTTCACAAAGCAAAGTATGAAACAAAAACCTTACCAAGAAGTAGCCAACAAAGTCCATAGTCATTGAAGCAATTGCAATTTATCATATCATCAGAAAGAGTCAAATAAGAGCTTGTAAAGCAAATCCACATACTCAATCATCTCTTTTGTTTTCCACAATTGTTACAACTCACGTGGTATTCATGGTATCAAAGTTTCAGTTGGACACAAAGAAAGATAGGGGCTTATTGTTTTGCCTCCCAACCATTTACCTCAAGGGTAAAGTCAACAATAATGAAGCATAAGTAATCATCTCCAAGTTGATATATGAATATAGATCTTTCCCAAGCATATGACGTTCACCAAGAAAAAGGCTAAATAAGGAATTGGTGAAGATCACCATGACTCTTACAAGGTCAAAAAGTAAAGGTACAAGATAGGCCCTTCGCAGAGGGAAGCAGAGGTTGTCATGCGCTTTTGAGGTTTGGATGTGTGTCCTCTTAGTGCGGAGGAACGTCACTTATATTGCCCCCTGTGATAAAGAACTTTATTATGCAGTCTGTCGCTTTTATGTCTTCCTCATCACAGGTTCGTATAAAGCTTATTTTCCACACACTAATAGATCATACATATTAGAGAGCAATTTTTATTGCTTGCACCGATGACAACTTACTTGAAGGATCTTATTCAATCCATAGGTAGGTATGGTGGACACTCATGGCAAAACTGGGTTGAAGGTTTATGGATGCACAAGTAGTATCTCTACTTGGTGCGGGAGTTTTGGCTAATATGAGGTGGAAGCAATCGTCACATGCTAAGAGATCTCTAATCATATAACATTGTCTGGAACCAAGCAAACACAATTCATTATGTTGTCTTCCTTGTCCAACATCTACTTCTAAGCATGTAATAGTTTGGTGAGTGCTCACAATTATAGAAAGTGTCTAGGATTACATATTTATATGTGAACCTCTCTTTCCTTATTACTTCTTATTACTTGCAACAATGACTGAGGTCTATGTTGGTATATTCTCAACAAGTTTCGATCATCATACTTGTTATATGTGAAGTTATCACTTTTGATAAGATCATCTCATGATCTTTCATGCTATCGTTCTTTTCATACTTTTGATCACGACACAAAACAAAGCCCTTGACTAAGATACTCTTTATTATATAGCTCACAAGCTCGAATACATCGGGGGAGACACAAGGCAAAAGACTCAAACTAAAGACTAAAGACTTATTCCACTAAAAGAAGAGATAAAAACTGAAAAAGAAAGAACTAAAACAAAGGTAAAAGCAAAAGATATAAAGGTGATACGATACCAGGGCAACTCCCCCAAGCTTGGCATAAGCCAAGGGAGTTGCCCATACAAATTCTTAGTTGTCTTCCTTTGGTGGTGATGGTGGTGGAGTTGCAACATGAGTTTGATCCTCCGTCTTCCTAGTCATAGGTGCTCCATCATGGCAGGATGAACGAGTCGCCGGAATCCTCAAATCTGCAGCCAACCGTATTGATTTAAACCTATACTCATACTCACAGTTTTGGTTCTGCAGGTCATGGATCTAGCCCTGGAGTTGATCAACCCTGTCATAGAGCTTGGAGAGGTGCTTCCCAATGTCAATGGCATCCATCTTGTGATTGTTGGTGAACTCCGTGATCATCATGTGGTTGGCGTTGAGTCCACGCTCCACCATCCCTTGGCACTTGAAGACTTGCTGCTCCATTGCTTCAAGCCTCGTCTCCACGCTTCCGGTCTTCTTAGGCCCCTCAAAATCACGGATGTGCAACATCCCCTCGCTCATCTTGATAGATTGGGGGTGCTGCAATACTTCCGTGAGGTAGGGATTGATGACCTTCTTGAAGATCTTGTCCTTAGGAACTTTTGGGGAAGTCATGACAATCTAGATCTGCAACAGAAACAGGCTCGAAATGAAAATAGAGGAAAATTGTGCGATACGGAGATCAAAACCCTCGGGCGTATATATAATGATTTTTTCTGGACCAGAAGGAGTGCTTTGCAAGAAAACGGAGTCCGGGAGGCACACGAGGTGCCCACAAGCCATGTTGCCGCGGCCAGGGGGAGGCCGCGGCAACCAAGCTTGTGGCCGCCTCGTGCGCTCTCCGGACTGCTTTTTATTTTTCTAATTTTCCATAAATTCCAAAATAGAGAAAAATTCCTATTGGAAAAGTTTCGGAGTCCAATTACTTACCGAAACACATACCTCTTCGTTTTCAGGGTCTGAAACAGGCTGATAAACATCCCTTATGTACTCCTCTGTAGTTATGATATTGATGATATTGGTCTCAACATTTATGGGAGTACCAAAGATATAATGCTTGATTCTTTTCCCATTTACCACTCTAGGAAAATTACCTTCCGTGTTATTGATTTTGATGGCACTGGAACGATATACTTCCACGACAACGTAGGGACCTTCCCATTTAGAGAGAAGCTTGCCTGCGAAGAATCATAAGCGAGAATTGTATAGCAGGACATAATCACCTACATTGAACTCTCGTTATTGTATTATTTTGTCGTGCCATCTCTTAAACTTTTCCTTGAACAACTTGGCATTCTCATATGCCTGGGCCCTCCATTCATCTAATGAGCTGATATCAAACAACTGCTTTTCACCGACAAGTTTGAAATCAAAGTTGAGCTCTTTGATTGCCCAATAAGCTTTGTGTTCCAGCTCAAGAGGTAAATGACAGGCCTTACCGTAAACCATTTTATACGGCAACATGCCCATGGGACTCTTATAAGCAATCCTATAAGCCCATAGTGCATCGTCAAGTTTGCTAGACCAATTCTTTCGAGATCTACTGACGGTCTTTTGTAAGATCAATTTGATCTCCCTATTACTCAACTCCACTTGATCACTAGACCGGGGATAATAAGGAGATGCAACTCTATGGTTGACATCATACTTAGCGAGAATCTTGCGGAAAACACCATGAATGAAGTGTGAACCGCCATCAGTCATCAGATATCTAGGGACTCCAAATCTTGGGAAAATGACTTCTTTAAGCATCTTAATAGAGGTGTGGCGATCAACATTTCTAGTGGGGATAGCTTCTACCCACTTAGTGACGTAATCCACAGCAACTGAAATGTGAGTATACCCATTGGAACTCGGGAAAGGTCCCATATAATCAAAACCCCAGACATCAAATGGTTCAATGACAAGTGAATAGTTCATAGGCATTTCCTGACGCTTACTGATGTTCCCTATTCTTTGGCATTCGTCACAAGACAAGACAAACTTACGGGCATCCTTGAAGAGAGTGGGCCAATAGAAACCTGATTGCAATACCTTATGAGCAGTTCTGTCTCCAGCATGGTGTCCTCCATAGGCCTCGGAATGACACTTCTGCAGGATCTGTCCCTGTTCATGTTTAGGCACACAACATCTAATAACACCATCTACTCCTTCCTTATAAAGGTGAGGATTATCCCAAAAGTAGTGTCTCAAATCAAAGAAGAATTTCTTCTTTTGCTGGTAGGTGAAACTGGGTGGTATGTATTTGGCTACGATATAATTTACGTAATCAGCATACCACGGCGCACTATGTGAAGTGCGGATGACATTCAGTTGCTCATCAGGAAAGCTGTCATCAATAGGTCATGGGTCATCAAGGACATTCTCTAGCCTAGACAAGTTATCTGCTAGAGGGTTATCAGCACCCTTTCGGTCAACAACGTGCAAATCAAATTCCTGAAGGAGGAGAACCCATCTTATTAGCCTAGGCTTAGCGTCCTTCTTCTCCATAAGGTACTTAATAGTAGCATGATCAGAGTGAATAGTGACTTTGGAGTCAACTATATAAGATATGAACTTTTCACATGCAAACACGACTGCTAAAAACTCCTTCTCCGTAGTGGCATAGTTTCTTTGGGCACTGTCTAGAGTTTTACTAGCGTAGTGGACATTCAACTTCTTGTCAACTCTTTGTCCTAGAACAGCACCAACAGCATAATCACTAGCATCGCACATGATTTCAAAGGGAAAGTTCCAATCAGGAGGTTGAACAATAGGTGCGGTTATCAAGGCCTTCTTAAGTATTTCGAAAGCTTCCTCACAATCCTCATCGAAAACAAAAGGAACATCCTTCTGCAAGAGGTTGGTAAGAGGCCTAGAAATCTTCGAGAAGTCTTTAATGAACCTTCTATAGAAACCAGCATGACCTAGGAAACTTTGTATACCTCTGATATCTGTGGGGCAAGGCATTTTCTCAATTGCATCAACCTTAGACTTATCAACTTCAATGCCTTTCTTAGAGATTTTGTGTCCTAAGACGATGCCTTCATTAACCATGAAGTGACACTTCTCCCAGTTCAAGACGAGATTGGTATCTTTGCATCTCCGTAAGACTCAATCAAGGTTGCTGAGGCAATCGTCAAAGGAAGAACCATAAACGGAGAAATCATCCATGAAAACCTCAACAATCTTTTCAAAAAAGTCAGAGAATATTGCCATCATACATCTTTGAAAGGTGGCAGGTGCATTGCATAAGCCAAAAGGCATACGTCTATAAGCAAAGGTGCCGAAGGGGAAGGTGAAAGTGGTTTGCTCCTCATCAGATTGTGCAACAGGTATTTGCGAGAAACCTGAATAACCGTCTAGAAAGCAGAAGTGTGTGTGTTTAGATAGCCTTTCTAGCATTTGGTTGATAAACGACAAAGGATAATGGTCTTTCCTAGTTGCCTTATTCAGTTTTCGGAAGTCTATCACCATCCTATAGCCAGTAATAATCCTCTGTCGAATTAGTTCATTCTTATCTTAGGAACGACGGTGATACCTCCCTTCTTGGGTATGCAATGTACTGGGCTTACCCAATCACTATGAGCAACAGGATAAATGATTCCTGCCTCCAGAAGCTTTCATATTTCTTTCCTCACGACCTCTTTCATCCTCTGATTTAATCTCCGTCGATGATCAGCAACTGGCTTAGAATCGGGATCGGTTTTAATCTTGTGCTGATATAGAGTGGGACTAATACCCTTTAGATCATCAAGAGTATATCCAATAGCAGCACGGTGCTTCCTCAAAGTTTTTAATAACTTCTTCTCTTCGTGATTCGAGATGTGAGCACTAATAATAACAGGATATATCTCCTTCTCATCAAGATAGGCATACTTAAGAGTATCTCGTAACTGTTTTAGCTCGAACACAGGATCACCCTTTGGTGGGGGAGGATCCCCAAGTAGTTCAACACGCATATTATTCTTGAGAATAGGATATTGTTCTAAAACAATTTTATCGATCTCATCTCTTTCATCCATATGCATATCATTTTCATGCTCAAGCAGATATTGCTCTAAAGGATCCGTAGGAGGTACGACAATAGAGGCAAGAGCAATGATTTCATCCCTACCAGACGACTCTTTTTCATGGGGTTGTCTTCCAAACTTGGAGAAGTTAAATTCATGAGACACACTCTCGAAACTAACAGTGACAGTATGTTTAATGCAATCAATATGAGCATTGACATTGTTGAGGAAGGGTCTACCAAATATGATGGGACAAAAGCTATCTTGTGTAGTAGCAAGGACGAGGAAATCAGTAGGATACTTCGTCTTACCACACAGGACTTCTACGTCTCTCACAATTCCCAGAGGGCACATGGTGTCTCTATTAGCTAGCGGAATAGTGATATCAATGGGTTCTAACTCAGCAGGTGCAATCTCATCTTTGATTTCATCATATAGGGACCGGGGTATTGCACTAACACTAGCACCCATATCACATAAACCATGATAACAGTGATCTCCTATCTTGACAGAAACAACGGGCAGGCCAACTATAGGTCCGTATTTGTCTTTCGCGTGAGGTTTAGCAATTCTAGCAAAGTCCTCACAAAATTTGATAACATGCACGTCTATGTCTTCGGCTAAGAGATCTTTGATAATAGCAACACTAGGTTCAACTCTAATTTCCTCAGGGGGTGCAAGTGGTCTAATGTAACCCCTACGTATCATAGTTGAAGCTTTAGAATAATCGTTTTTCCTAGCAGGGTAAGGTGGTTTCTCAGTGTAGGCACAAGGAACAATAGGATCACTAAAGGCAATGACTTTCTCTTCAACTAGATTGGGTTTAACTATGTTGACTTCTATAGGAGGATGATATTTAAACCACTTCTCTTTGGGAAGATCAACATGAGGAGCAAAAGATTCACATAGAGAAGCTACTATCTCAGAGTCAAGTCCATACTTAGCGCTAAAATCTCTAGAGGTGCTTGTTTCAACAAAAGATTTAAGGCAATCATACCTGAATCCTTACCTTCTTCAAGCTCCCAATATTTAGAGTTACATTTGATTCTTTCCAATAAATTCCACTTGTGGTCAATATCCTTCTTCATAAAAGAACCGGTACAAGAAGTGTCAAGCATGGTACGATATTCATGAGAAAGCCGAGCATAAAAGTTTTGAGTGATAATTTCTCTCGAGAGCTCATGATTGGGGCATGAATATAGCATTGATTTAAGCCTCCCCCAAGCTTGAGCTATGCTTTCCCTGTCACGAGGCCAAAAGTTATAAATATAATTCCGATCATGATGTAGTAAATGCATAGGATAAAACTTTTGATGAAATTTCAATTTCAACCGATTGTTGTCCCATGATCCAGTATCATCACATAGCCTATACCATGTCAACGCCTTATCCTTCAAAGATAAAGGAAAGACTTTCTTCTTTACCTCATCCTCGGGCAAACATGCAAGCTTAAATAAACCACAAACTTCATCTACATAGATTAGATGCAAGTCTGGATGTGATGATCCATCTCCTGTAAAAGGATTAGCCAGCAGTTTCTCAAGCATACCCGAAAGAATTTCATAAAAGATATTTTCAGTAGGTACCTCAGGTTGAGGAGCAACCCCTCATGCTTTCGTTCCTGGTGAACATACCCCGAACAAACTCCTCAAAGGTACAGTTTCCATAGTGACAAGCGACAATAAATTTCAGCACAGTATATAAATGTTTCCTTACCAAATACCACTTACCAAAGGCGCTTCACTCCCCAGCAACGGCGCCAGAAAAGAGTCTTGATGACCCACAAGTATAAGGGATCAATCGTAGACCTTTCGATAAATAAGAGTGTCGAACCCAACGAGGAGCAGAAGGCTTTGATAAACGGTTTTCACAAGGTAATAACTGCAAGCACTGAAAGTAGCTGTAACAAGTGATGGTGCAGTGAGGTGAAACGTAGCAGGTGAAAAGTAACAAGTAACAAGTAGTAGCAACGGTGCAGCAAAGTGGCCCATTCCCTTTTGTAGCAAGGGACAAGCCTGAACAAAGTCTTATAAAGAGGAAAAATGCTCCCGAGGACACACGAGAATTTCTGTCATGCTAGTTTCATCATGTTCATATGATTCACGTTCGTTACTTTGATAGTTTGATTTGTGGGTGGACCGGCGCTTGGGTACCGCCCTTACTTGTACAAGCATCCCACTTATGATTAACCCCTCTCGCAAGCATCCGCAACTACGAAAGAAGAATTAAGATAACGTCTAACCATAGCATTAAACTAGTGGATCCAAATCAGCCCCTTACGAAGCAACGCATAGACTAGGGTTTAAGCTTCTGTCACTCTAGCAACCCATCATCTACTTACTACTCCCCAATGCCTTCCTCTAGGCTCAAATATTGTGAAGTGTTATGTAGTCTACGTTCACATAACACCACTAGAGGAAAAGACAACATACAACATATCAAAATACCGAACGAATACCAAATTCACATGACTATTATCAGCATGACTTATCCCATGTCCTCAGGAACAAAAGTAACTACTCACAAAGCATAATCATAATAATGATCAGTGGTCTAATGAGTAGCATCAAGGATCTGAACATAAACTCTTCCACCAAGTAATCCAACTAGCATCAACTGCAAAGAGTAATCAACACTACTAGCAACCTTACAAGTACCAATCGGAGTCGCGAGATGGAGATTGGTTTCAAGAGATAAACTAGGGTTTGGAGAGGAGATGGTTGTTGGGGAACGTCGCATGGGAAACAAAAAATTTCCTACGCGCACGAAAACCTATCATGGTGATGTCCACCTACGAGAGGGGATTTCCGATCTACGTACCTTTGTAGATCGCACAGCAGTAGCGTTAGTGAACGCGGTTGATGTAGTGGAACGTCCTCACGTCCCTCGATCCGCCCTATGAACCGTCCCACGAACCGTCCCGCGATCCGTCCCACGATCTAGTGCCGAACGGACGACACCTCCGCGTTCAGCACACGTACAGCTCGACGATGATCTCGGCCTTCTTGATCCAGCAAGAGAGACGGAGAGGTAGATGAGTTCTCCGGCAGCGTGACGGCGCTCCGTAGGTTGGTGGTGATCTAATCTTAGCAGGGCTCCGCCCGAGCTCCGCAGAAACGTGATCTAGAGGAAAAACCGTGGAGATATGTGGTCGGGATGCCGTGGAAAAGGTGTCTCAAATCAGCCCTAAAACCTCTGTATATATAGGTGGGAGGGGAGGAGCCTAGCCTTGGGGCTCAAGAGGCCCCGAGGGGTTCGGCCGATAGGGGGGAGGAGAATTCCTCCTCCAATCCTAGTCCAACTAGGATTGCAAGGTGGAGTCCTTCCCTTCCTTCCCACTTCCCCTTTTTTTTCTTCTTTTCTCTTTGATTTTCTTATCTCCTGCGCAGGGGCCTCTCTGGGCTTGCCCACCAGCCCACTAAGGGCTGGTGCGGCAGCCCTAAGGCCTATGGCCTTCCCCGGGGTGGGCTACCCCCCCCCCCCCCCGGTGAACTCCCGGAACCCATTCGCCATTCCCGGTACATTCCCGGTAACTCTCAAAACCTTCCAGTAATGAAATGAGGTCAGCCTATATATCAATCTTCATTTCCGGACCATTCCGGAAACCCTCGTCACGTCTGTGATCTCATCCGGGACTCCGAACAACATTCGGTAACCAACCATATAACTCAAATACGCATAAAACAACGTCGAACCTTAAGTGTGCAGACCCTGCGAGTTAGAGAACTATGTAGACATGACCCTAGGGACTCCTCGGTCAATATCCAACAGCGGGACCTGGATACCCATATTGGATCCTACATATTCTATGAAGATCTTATCGTTTGAACCTCAGTGCCAAGGATTCATATAATCCCGTATGTCATTCCCTTTGTCCTTCGGTATGTTACTTGCCCGAGATTCGATCGTTAGTATCCGCATACCTATTTCAATCTCGTTTATCGGCAAGTCTCTTTACTTGTTCCTAATACAAGATACCGCAACTTACACTAAGTCACATTGCTTGCAAGGCTTGTGTGTGACGTTGTATTACAGAGTGGGCCCCGAGATTCCTCTCCGTCACACGGAGTGACAAATCCCAGTCTTGATCCATACTAACTCAACGGACACCTTCGGAGATACCTGTAGAGCATCTTTATAGCCACCTAGTTACGTTGTGACGTTTGATACACACAAAGCATTCCTCCGGTGTCAGTGAGTTATATGATCTCATGGTCATAGGAATAAATACTTGACACGCAGAAAACGGTAGCAACAAAATGACACGATCAACATGCTACGTCTATTAGTTTGGGTCTAGTCCATCACATGATTCTCCAATGATGTGATGTAGTTATCAAGAAACAACACCTTGCTTATAGCCAGAAAACGCTGACTATCCTTGATCAACTGGCTAGCCAATTAGAGGCTTGCTAGGGACGATGTTTTGTCTATGTATCCAAACATGTATCTAAGTCTTCATTCAATACAATTATAGCATGGATAATAAACGATTATCTTGACACAGGAATTATAATAATAACTTATTTATCATTGCCTCTAGGGCATAATTCCAACAGTCTCCCACTTGCACTAGAGTCAATAATCTAGCCCTCACATCACCATGTGAATTACATTGTAATAAATCTAACACCCATACAGTTCTGGTGTCGACCATGCTTTGTCCGTGGAAGAGGTTTAGTCAGTGGGTCTGCTACATTCAGATCCGTGTGCACTTTGCATATATTTACGTCCTCCCCTTCGACGTAGTCGCGGATGAGGTTGAAGCGTCGTTTGATGTGTTTGGTATTCTTGTGAAACCGTGGTTCCTTTGCTAAGGCAATGGCACCCGTGTTGTCACAGAACAAGGTTATTGGATTTAGTGTGCTTGGCACCACTCCAAGATTCGTCATGAACTGCTTCATCCAGACACCCTCCTTAGCCACCTCCGAGGCAGCTATGTACTCCGATTCACATGTAGAATCAGCTACTACGCTTTGCTTGGAACTATACCAGCTTACCGCACCCCCATTAAGAATAAATATGTATCCGATTTGTGACTTAGAGTCGTCCGGATCTGTGTCAAAGCTTGCATCGACGTAACCTTTTACGGCGAGCTCTTCGTCACCTCCATACACGAGAAACATCTCCTTAGTCCTTTTCAGGTACTTCAGGATATTCTTGACCGCCGTCCAGTGATCCACTCCTGAATTACTTTGGAACCTGCCTGCCATACTTATGGCCAGGCTAACATCCGGTCTAGTGCACAGCATTGCATACATGATGGAACCTATGGCTGAAGCATAGGGGACGGTGATCATATGCTCTCTATCTTTATCAATTGCTGGGCACTGAGTATTACTCAATCTCGTACCTTGTAAAACTGGCAAGAACCCCTTCTTGGACTGTTCCATTTTGAACCTTTTCAAAACTTTATCAAGGTATGTGCTTTGTGAAAGTCCTATCAGGCGTTTTGATCTATCCCTATAGATCTTAAAGCCTAGAATATAATCAGCTTCTCCTTGGGTCCTTCATAGAGAAACTTTTATTCAAGTAATACTTTACGCTTTCCAAAAACTCCACGTTGTTTGCAACTCAGCAATATGTCATCCACATATAATATTAGAAACACCACAGAGCTCCCACTCACTTTCTTGTAAATACAAGATTCTCCAACCACTTGTATAAACCCAAATGCTTTGATCACCTCATCAAAGCGTTTATTCCAACTCTGAGATGCTTGCACCAGTCCATAAATGGATCGATGGAGCTTGCATACTTTGTTAGCATTTTTAGGATCGACAAAACCTTCGGGTTGCATCACATACAACTCTGCCTTAAGGAAACAGTTAAGGAACGCCATTTTGACATCCATCTGCCAGATGTCATAATCGAAAAATGCAGCTATTGCTAACATGATTCTGACTGACTTAAGCATCGCTACGGGTGAGAATGTCTCTTCGTCGTCAACTCCTTGAACTTGTGAAAAACCCTTTGCCACAAGTCGAGCTTTATAAACGGTCACATTACCGTCAGCGTCAGTCTTCTTCTTAAAGATCCATTTGTTCTGAATAGCCTTGCGGCCCTCAGGTACTACTTTCGAAGTCCACACTTTGTTTTCATACATGGATCCTATCTCGGACTTCATGGCCTCCAGCCATTTGTTGGAATCCGGGCCCACCATTGCTTCTTCATAATTCGCAGGCTCATTGTTGTCTAACAACATGATTGATAAGACGGGATTACCGTACCATTCTGGAGTAGTATGCGGTCTCGTCGACCTACGAGGTTCGATAGGAACTTGATCCGAAGTTTCATGATCATCATCATTAACTTCCTCCTCAACTGGCGTCGCAACGACAGGGGTTTCCCCTTGCCCTGCGCCACCATCCGGAGGGATGAGAGGTTCGACAACCTCATCAAGTTCTATCTTCCTCCCACTCAATTCTCTCGAGAGAAACTCCTTCTCGAGAAAAGCTCTGTTTTTAGCAACAAACACTTTGCCCTCGGATTTGAGATAGAAGGTGTACCCAACTGTCTCTTTTGGGTAACCTATGAAGATGCACTTTTCCGCTTTGGGTTCCATCTTTTCAGGCTAAAGCTTTCTAACATAAGCATCACATCCCCAAACTTTAAGAAACGATAACTTTGGTCTCTTGCCATACCACAGTTCGTATGGTGTCATCTCAACGGATTTTGATGGTGCCCTATTTAAAGTGAATGCACCTGTTTCTAATGCATAACCCCAAAACGATAACGGCAGATCGGCAAGAGACATCATAGATCGCACCATCTCTAATAAAGTACGATTACAACGTTCGGACACACCATTACGCTGTGGTGTTCCAGGTGGTGTCAACTGTGAAACAATTCCACATTGTTTTAAGTGACCACCAAACTCGAAACTCAGATATTCACCCCCACGATCAGACCGTAGGAATTTGATCTTCTTGTTACGATGATTTTCAACTTCACTCTAAAATTGCTTGAACTTTTCAAATGTTTCAGACTTGTGCTTCATTAAGTAGACATAACCATATCTACTCAAATCGTCAGTGAAGGTGAGAAAATAATTATATTCGCCGTGTGCCTCCACACTCATCGCACCACACACATCGGTATGTATGATTTCCAACAAGTCACTTGCATGCTCCATTGTTCCGGAGAACGGAGTTTTAGTCATCTTGCCCATGAGGCATGGTTCGCACGTGTCAAGTGAATCAAAGTCAAGTGACTCCAAAAGTCCATCGGTATGGAGTTTCTTCATGCGCTTTACACCAATATGACCTAAGCGGCACTGCCATAAAAACATGGCGCTATCATTGTTAACTGTTACTCTTTTGGTCTCAATGTTATGTATATGTGTGTTATCACTATCAAGATTCAATATCTACGATCCTCTCACATTGGGTGCATGACCATAAAAGATATTACTCATAGAAATAGAACAACCATTATTATCTGACTTAAACGAGTAACCGTCTCGCAATAAACCAGATCCAAATATAATGTTCATGCTCAACGCAGGCACTAAATAACAATTATTCAAGTTCATAACTAATCCTGATAGTAACTGAAGTGAAACTGTGCCGACGGCGATTGCATCAACCTTGAAACCATTTCCCACGCGCATCGTCACTTCATCTTTCGCCAGTCTTCGCCTATTCTGCAGTTCCTGTTTCGAGTTGCAAATATGAGCAACAAAACCGGTATCGAATACCCAGGCACTACTATGAGAGCTAGTTAAGTACACATCAATAACATGTATATCAAATATACCTGATTTTTCTTTGGCCGCCTTCTTATCAGCTAGATACTTGGGGCAGTTGCGCTTCCAGTGACCCATACCCTTGCAATAATAGCACTCCGTTTCAGGCTTAGGTCCAACTTTGGGTTTCTTCGTCGGATTGGCAACAGGTTTGCCGCTCTTCTTTGAATTGCCCTTCTTTCCTTTGTCGTTTCTCTTGAAACTAGTGGTCTTATTCACCATCAACACTTGATGTTCTTTACGGAGTTCTGACTCTGCGACTTTCAGCATCGCGAACAACTCGCCGGGTGACTTGTTCATCCCTTGCATGTTGTAGTTCAACACAAAGCCCTTATAGCTTGGCGGCAGTGATTGAAGAATTCTGTCAGTGATAGCCTCTTGCGGGAGTTCAATCCCCAGCTCAGCTAAATGGTTTGAGTACCCAGACATTTTGAGGACGTGTTCACTGACAGACGAATTCTCCTCCATCTTGCAAGCATGGAATTTATCGGAGGTCTCATACCTCTCGATCCGGGCGTTCTTCTGAAAGATAAACTTCAACTCATGGAACATCTCACATGCTCCATGACGCTCAAAGCGACGTTGAAGTCCCGGTTCTAAGCCATACAAGACTGCACATTGAACTACTGAGTAGTCCTCCTTACGTGATAACCAAGCGTTCTTAACATCTTGGTCAGCCGTAGCGGGTGGTTCATCTCCTAGCGCATCATCAAGGACATAATCCTTTTTCCCAGCTTGTAGGATCAACTTAAGATTACGAGCACAGTCTACAAAGTTGCTTCCATCATCTTTCAAGTTAGCTTTCTCTAGGAACGTATTAAAATTCAGGGTGACTATCGCGTGAGCCATGATCTACAACACAAATATATTCAAAGTGGACTTAGACTATATCAAGATAATTAGAGTTTAACTTAATCAAATTACTTGCTAAACTCCCATTCAAAAAGTACATCTCTCTAGTCATTTGAGTGGTTCATGATCCAATTCCCCTAGCTCAAGTCCGATCATCACGTGAGTTGAGGATAGTTTCAGTGGTAAGCATCCCTATGCTAATCATGTCAACTATATGATTCATGATCGACCTTTCGGTCTCATGTGTTCCGAGGCCATGTATGCACATGCTAGGATCATCAAGCTTAACCCGTGTGTTCCGCGTGTGCAACTGTTTTGCACCCGTTGTATGTGAACGTTGAGTCTATCACACCCGATCATCACGTGGTGTCTCGAAACGACAAACTGTAGCAACTATGCACAGTCGAGGAGAACACAATTTCGTCTTGAAACTTTAGTGAGAGATCACCTCATAATGCTACCGTCGTTCTAAGCAAAATAAGGTGCATAAAAGGATTAACATCACATGCAATTCATAAGTGACATGATATGGCCATCATCACGTGCTTCTTGATCTCCATCACCAAAGCACTGATACGATCTTCTTCGTCACCAGCGCAAGACCATGATGTCCATCAACGTGCCGCCATCGGGGTTTTCGTGCTACTCATGCTATTACTACTAAAGCTACATCCTAGCAATATAGTAAACACATCTGCAAGCACAAACGTTAGTTTAAAGACAACCCTATGGCTCCTGCCGCTTGCCGTACCATCGACGTGCAAGTTGATATTATCTATTACAACATGATCATCTCATACATCCAATATATCATATCACATCGTTGGCCATGCCACATCACAAGCATACCCTGCAAAAACAAGTTAGACGTCCTCTAATTGTTGTTGCATGTTTTACGTGGTGACCATGGGTATCTAGTAGGATCGCATCTTACTTACGCAAACACCACAACGGATGTATATGAATTGCTATTTAACCTCATCCAAGGACCTCCTCGGTTAATTCCGATTCAACTAAAGTTGGAGAAACCGACACCCGCCAGTCATCTTTGAGCAGCGGAGTTACTCGTAGCGATGAAACCAGTCTCTCGTAAGCGTACGAGTAATGTCGGTCCGAGCCGCTTCGATCCAACAATACCGCTGAATCAAGAAAAGACTAAGGAGGGCAGCAAATCGCACATCACCGCCCATAAAAACTTTTGCGTTCTACTCGAGAAGACATCTACGCATGAACCTAGCTCATGATGCCACTATTAGGGAACGTCGCATGGGAAACAAAAATTTCCTACGCACACGAAAACCTATCATGGTGATGTCCATCTATGAGAGGGGATTTCCGATCTACGTACCTTTGTAGATCGCACAGCAGAAGCATTAGTGAACGCGGTTGATGTAGTGGAACGTCCTCACGTCCCTCGATCCGCCCCGCGAACCGTCCCGCGATCCGTCCCACGATCTAGTGCTGAACGGACGGCACCTCCACGTTCAGCACACGTACAGCTCGACGATGATCTCGGCCTTCTTGATCCAGCAAGAGAGACGGAGAGGTAGATGAGTTCTCCGGCAGCGTGATGGCGCTCCGGAGGTTGTTGGTGATCTAATGTTAGCAGGGCTCCGCCCGAGCTTCACAGTAACGCGATCTAGAGGAAAAACCGTGGAGGTATGTGGTCGGGCTGCCGTGGAAAAGTTGTCTTAAATCAGCCCTAAAACCTCCGTATATATAGGTGGGAGGGGAGGAGCCTTTCCTTGCGGCTCAAGAGGCCCCAAGGGGTTCGGCCGATGGGGAGAGGAGGATTCCTCCTCCAATCCTAGTCCAACTAGGATTGGAAGGTGGAGTCCTTCCCTTCCTTCCCACTTCCCCCTTTTTTCTTTTCTCTTCGATTTTCTTATCTCCTGCGCAGGGGCCTCTCTGGGTTTGCCCACCAGTCCACTAAGGGCTGGTGTGGCACCCTAAGGCCTATGGGCTTCCCCAGGGTGGGCTGCCCCCCCCCCCCGGTGAACTCCCGGAACCCATTCGTCATTCCTGGTAGATTCCCGGTAACTCCGAAAACCTTCCGGTAATCAAATGAGGTCATCCTATATATCAATCTTCGTTTCCGGACCATTCTGGAAACCCTCGTGATGTCTGTGATCTCATCGGGGACTCCGAACAACATTCGGTAACCAACCATATAACTCAAATACGCATAAAACAACGTCGAACCTTATGTGTGCAGATCCTGCGGGTTCGAGAACTATGTAGACATGACCCGAGGGACTCCTCGGTCAATATCCAACAGCGGGACCAAGATGCCCATATTGGATCCTACATATTCTACGAAGATCTTATCGTTTGAACCTCTGCGCCAAGGATTCATGTAATCCCGTATGTCATTACCTTTGTCCTTCGGTATGTTACTTGCCCGAGATTCGATCGTCAGTATCCGCATACCTATTTCAATCTCGTTGACCGGCAAGTCTTTTTACTCGTTCCGTAATACAATATCGCGCAACTTACACTAAGTCACATTGCTTGCAAGGCTTGTGTGTGATGTTGTATTACCGAGTGGGCCCCGAGATACCTCTCCATCACACGGAGTGACAAATCCCAGTCTTGATCCATATTAACTGAACGGACACCTTCGGAGATACCTGTAGAGCATCTTTATAGCCACCCAGTTACGTTCTGACGTTTGATACACACAAAGCATTCCTTCGGTGTCAGTGAGTTATATAATCTCATGGTCATAGGAATAAATACTTGACACGCAGAAAACAGTAGCAACAAAATGACACGATCAACATGCTACATCTATTAGTTTGGGTCTAGTCCATCACATGATTCTCCCAATGATGTGATCCAGTTATCAAGCAACAACACCTTGCTCATAGCCAGAAGACCCTGACTATCCTTGCTCAACTGGCTAGAGAATTAGAGGCTTGCTAGGGACGGTGTTTTGTCTATGTATCCACACATGTATCTAAGTCTTCATTCAATACAATTATAGCATGGATAATAAACGATTATCTTGACACAGGAATTATAATAATAACTTATTTATCATTGCCTCTAGGGCATAATTCCAACATTCTCCCACTTGCACTAGAGTCAATAATCTAGCCCTCACATCACCATGCGAATTACATTGTAATAAATCTAACACCCATACAGTTCTGGTGTTGATCATGCTTTGCCCGTGGAAGAGGTTTAGTTAGCGGGTTTGCTACATTCAGATCCGTGTGAACTTTTCATATATTTACGTCCTCCCCTTCGATGTAGTCGCAGATGAGGTTGAAGCGTCGTTTGATGTGTCTGGTCTTCTTGTGAAACCGTGGTTCCTTTGCTAAGGCAATGGCACCCGTGTTGTCACAGAACAAGGTTATTGGATTCAGTGCGCTTGGCACCACTCCAAGATTTGTCATGAACTACTTCATCCAGACACCCTCCTTAGCCGCCTCCGAGGCAGCCATGTACTCCGCTTCACATGTAGAATCAGCTACTACGCTTTGCTTGGAACTGCACCAGCTTACCGCACCCCCATTAAGAATAAATACGTATCCGGTTTGTGACTTAGAGTCATCCGGATCTGTGTCATGTCTAAGGCAATGATCATAAATATAGGCATCATGTCTGAGACAAGTAGACCGATACTTTCTGCATCTACTACTATTACTCCACAAATCGACCGCTATTCAGCATGCATCTAGTGTATTGAGTTCATGACGAACAGAGTAACGCCTTAAGCAAGATGACATGATGTAGAGGGATAAACTCAAACCAATGATGAAAACCCCATCTTTTTACCCTTGATGGCAACAACACGATGCGTGCCTCGCTACCCCTTCTGTCACTGGGTGAGGTCACCGCACGGTGTGAACCCAAAACCAAGCACTTCTCCCATTGGAAGAATCATAGATACAGTTGGCCAAGAAAACCCACAACTCGAATAGAATTGCAAGGATATGAAATCATGCATAAGAGAGATCAGAATAAACTCAAATAAGATTCATAGATAATCTGATCATAAATCCACAATTCATCGGATCTCGACTAACACATCGCAAAAGAAGATTACATCGGATATATCTCCATGAAGATCATGGAGAACTTTGTATTGAAGATCCAAGAGAGAGAAGAAGCCATCTAGCTACTAGCTATGGACCCGTAGGTCTATGGTGAACTACTCACGCATCATCGGGGAGGTCATGGTGTTGATGAAGAAGCCCTCCGTATCGGCGGAAAAGTTCTTTTGATGATCTCCTGATTTTTTCTGGGATTTTAGGGAATATATAGGCGCAAAACCTAGGGCAGAGGTGGCCGAGGGAGCCCACAAGCCAAGGAGGCGCGGGCCCCCTGGCCACGCCATGAGGGCTTGTGGGGTCCCTGCAGGCCCCCTTCCCTGATTCTCATGCTTCCCAATCTTTTTCTGTTTCGGAAAAAATCTTTTTGGCAGTTTCATTCCGTTTGGACTCCGTTCAAAATCCTCCTCTGAAAGGGTTCAAAAACATGGAAAAAACAGGAACTGGCACTTGGCACTTAGTTAATAAGTTAGTCCCAAAAAATATATAAAAGGCATACAAAACATCCAAAGTTTGACAAGATAATAGCATGAAACCATCAAAAATTATAGATACGTTGGAGACGTATCAGATACCTGTATTGCACTTTGTAGTCACTCAATTACGTACTTACGTTGTAACGTTTGATAGACACAAGACACTCCTCCGGTGTCCGGAGGGTTGCATGATCTCATGGTCATAGTAACAAATACTTGACATGGAGAAAACAATAGCAATAAACTGACACGGTCATATGATACGTCTGTAGTTTGGGTCTTGTCCATCACATCATTCTCCTAATGATGTGATCCCGTTATCAAATGATAACTCATGTCTATGGCCCAGAAACCTTGACCATCTTTGATCCCCGAGCTAGTCCTTAGAGGCTCACTAGGGACAGTGTGTTGTCTATGTACCCACACATGCATTTGAGTTTCCAATCAATACAATTATAGCATGGATAATAAACGATTATCATGAACAACGAGATATAATAATAACTTATTTATTATTGCCTCTAGGGCATATTTCCAACATGATAACCCTCAAGTATATGGGATCGCAATAGTTTTCGAGGGTAGAGTATTCAACCCAAATTTATAGATTCGGCACAAGGGGAGCCAAAGAATATTTGCACGTATTAGCAGCTGAGTTGGCAATTCAACCACATTTGGAGATTTAGTATCTGCACCACAACAATATGATAGTTTTGATAGCAGTGGTAACAGTAACAAAAGTAACATAACAGTGATTGTAGTTTTATAGGAGTTGTAACAACATAACAACAATAGTAACTTAGCAAGACCAATATGTGGAAAATTCGTAGGCACTGGATCGGTGATATTGCTGGATGATATTCATGATGTTTCAGTCATAACATAGGGCGACACAGAACTAGCTCCCGTTCATCGATATACCATTGGCATGTATTCCATAAATAGTCATACGTGCTTATGCAAAAGAACTTGCATGTCATTTTTTGTCCTACCCTCCCGTGGTAGTGGGGTCCACAAGGAAACTAAGGGATATTAAGGCCTCCTTTTATTAGAAAATCAGAACAAAGCATTAACACGTAGTGAATACATGAACTCCTCATACTATGGTAATCACCGGAAAGAATCCCAATCATTGGCACTTTGGGGTATGCGGATCCTAACACGTAGTAGGTGCATATAACTTTCAAGATCGGATCAAGAACATAGATATAATGGTCAAAACATAAACGGTTCAGATCTGAAATCATAACACTCAGGCCCTAGGGACAAGCATTAAGCATGGAAAAGTCATAGCAGCATCAATCTCCGAACATATCGGATACTAGGGATCAAGCCCTAACAAAATTAACTCAATTACGTGATGAATCTCATCCAACTCCTCACGACTAGCAAGCTTACGAAGGAATTAGCCACTCCTAGTGGGGAGCATCATGGAATTGGCGATGAATGAGGGTTGGTGATGATCAAGGCCGGAGATTCCCATCTCCGCAACCCCAAATGGACTCCAGATCTGGCCTCCCTATGAAGAACAGGAGATGGGGGCGTCTCCATATCATGAAACGCGAGGAAACTTCCTCTCTTATTTTTTCTCCAAAACCTCCTCTCCTATTTTTTATCAAAAACTTCCTCTCCTATTTTTTCTCCAAAAATAAGACTTTATAGTGGTATAGTTAGGGTCAGCGGAGCCCCGAGGGCCCCACTACCCACCAGGGTGCGCCGGGAGGGATGGCGTGCCCTGGTACCTAATGGGCGCCTCGAGCCCCCTCTCTAGTGGGTCTTGGTTCCAGTATTTTTCTTTTATTCCATCAAAATTCTCTAGAAAGTTTCGTCCAATTCTGAGAACTTTTATTTGTGCACAAAAACAACTCCATGGTAGTTCTATTGAAAACAATGTCAGTCTGGGTTAGTTTCATTCAAATTATGCTAATTAGACCCCAAAACAAGAGCAAAAGCGCTAGAAAAAGTAGATACGATGAAAGTGATAAAGAAGAACTTTTATGAAGTATTTTGTTCTTGTTTACATATACATGGTTAGAGAGCACCAAGGTTTTAAGCATAAATCATGACTAATCATATGGGCAATAGCCCTTAGAAATTATATTAGCTCATATCAATGGCGTAATCAACTAGCGAGCAATAATAAGATAACTCAAATGCCAACACTTTATCGAAACGATCATGATATAATATGACAACAGTGGTACCTCGCTAGACTTTTCTAAGACCGCAAAACATAAATGCAGAGCACCTCCAAAGTTCAAGCACAATTAGACATTGTAATTCATGGTAAAGGAGATCGAGTCATGCTGCAAACAACGTTTAACTAGACACAATGCATGAGGATGACAACAACGCTCTCAGGTGTGGTACTTGTTTGAGAAGATGATGACTAAAAGTAAAAAATAAAAAATCATAAAAGTAAACAGAAAGTCCCTTCGTAGAGGGAAGAAGGGATTTGGAGCGGTGCTAGAGCTCACGGCAAAAATCAGTTATAAATTATTTTGGGAGGTACACCCTTCGTGTCAATGTTACAACCAAAAGTTATCAATACCTTCCATGCCAAACAAATTAGCAGCGGTTCCCAAGCGGTAAAAGAAAAGGTTTACTCCACCAACAAACACACTCCATGGCTAGCCGAATACGCAGGTGACGTCCATACCAACAACAATCCAGGGGGATTTTTATTTAATTATTTGTGATTTATGATTTCGTGACTAGGAATCCTTTTTTACCAGCCCCTCTCGTGCAAGGACGAGTGAATAAATGCTACTTGACAACTATGTTGGATTTTTATCCCCGAAGAGGAGAGGATGATACAGCACAGTAGATTAAGTATTTCCCTGAGTTAAGAAATCAAGGTTATCTATCTAGTAGGAGAACCAAGCAACACCGGCAACTGCACACACAACGCAAACCTTCACACCCAACGCAGCAAGCAACACCGGCAACTGCACACACAACGCAAACCTTCACACCCAACGCAGACGAAAGGTTGTAAATCTCACGGTGGTCAAGAAGCAATATTCAATGATATATGATAGACTAATAGATTGATAAATAAATAAAAGATAAGAAGTGGAGAAAGTATTTTTCGTATTTTTGTATAAGTAAATGAGATTCATCTTATAATAAAAGTAGACCCGGGGGACGTAGGATTCACTAGTGGCATCTCTCTCAAGAAAATAGCATACGGTGGATAAACAAATTATTGTTGGGTAATTGATAGAAAAGCACATAATTATGACGCTATCCAAGGCAATGATCATGATATAAGCATGACATCCAAATCAAGTAGACTGACTCCTGCCTGCATCTACTATTATTACTTCACACATCGACCACTATCCAGCATGCATCTAGTGTATTAAGTTCATAAGAACGACGTAATACATTAATAACAATTACATGATGGAGTCAAGACAAAAGCATATAAGAATTCATCCCAACTTGTTATCCTTAATGGCAACCACACATGCATATGAACTCCCCTTCTGTCACTAGGACTGAACACCGCAAGATCGAACCCATTACTGAGCACCTCTTCCCATTGCAAGAAGATGTAATCTAGTTGGCCAAACGAAACTAAAAATTATGAGAAGAAATACAAGGCTATACTAAATCATGCATAAAAGTGATCAGCAAAGAACTCAAATAAAACAAGGATAGATCTGATCATAAACTCACAATTCATCGGATCCCAACAAACACACCGCACAAACTCATTACATCAAATGGATATCCATGAAGATCATGTGGACCATTGTATTGAGATATAAAGAGAGGGAGGGAGAGATCCAGCTACTACCTACAGACCTGTAGGTCTGTGGTGAACTACTCACACATCATCGGAGAGGCGGCAAGGTTGATGTAGAGCCCCTCCATCATGAGTTCCCCCTCCGGTGGAATACCAGAGAAGGCCTCCAGATGGGATCTGGGGATAATTGAGGCTTGTGGCGGCGGAAAAAGTATTTTGTGGACTCCCTTTAGGGTTTTGGAATATTGCTGAATTTATACAGGAGGAGGTAAGTCAAATGGAGTGTGGAGGGGCCCACACAGCATCAGGGCGCGCCTTGGTGTTGTGTGGGGCCCTCCGGCAAGATCTTCCTTAGCCTCCAAGTTCCAAGTTATCCTTATCTTCAATAAAAAAATCCACAAAAAGTTTCGGGACGATTTGATCTTATCCGATATTGATTTCTTGCGAAACAAAAACAGGGCAAAAACATGAACTCGCACTTGGCACTAAGTTAATAGGTTAGTCCCCAAAAATCATATAAAAAGGTGTAAAATGATAATAAAACATCCAAGAATAATAATATCATAACATGTGATACATCTCCATCGTATCTACTTTTCCAAACTCTTTTGCCCTTGTTTTGGACTCTAATTTGCATAATTTGAATGGAACTAACCCGGACTAACGTTGTTTTCAGCAGAATTGCCATGGTGTTGTTTTTGCGCAGAAATAAAAGTTCTCGGAATGACCTGGAAATTTACGGGATTTTTTGTGGAATATATAAAAATAGTGGCGCAAGAATCAAAGGAGGAAGTGGAGCATGGAGCCCAGAAGCCCACCAGGCGCCCCCCTGGTCGCGCCTGGCAGGCTTGTGGGGCCCACGTTGCTCCACCGCCTCCAATCTCAGGTCTATTTAGTCCCTTTCGTCCGAAAAAAAAATCAATGAGAAGAGTTCATCGCGTTTTACGATACGGAGGCGCCGCCACCTCATGTTCTTCCTCTGGAGGGCAGATCTGGAGTCCGTTCTCGGCTCCGGAGAGGGGAGATCGTCGCCATCGTCATCACAAACCTTCCTTCATCGCCAATTCCATGTTGCTCTTCACCGTTCGTGAGTAATCTCATTGTAGGCTTGCTGGACGGTGATGGGTTGGACGAGATCTATCATGTAATCGAGTTAGTTTTGACGGGGATTGATCCCTAGTATCCACTATGTTCTGAGATTGATGTTGCTACTACTTTTCCATGTTTAATGCTTGTCACTAGGGCCCGAGTGCCATGATTTAAGATCTGAACCTATTATGTTGTCGCCAATATATGTGTGTCCTTGATCCTATCTTGCAAATTGTAGTCACCAACTATGTGTTATGACCCCGCAACCCCGGAGTGACAATAGCCGGAACCACTCCCGGAGATGACCATAGTATGAGGTGTTCATGTATTCACCAAGTGTTAATGCGTTGGTCCGGTTCTTTTTTAAAAGGAGAACCTTGATATCCCGTAGTTTCCATTAGGACCCCGCTGCCATGGGAGGGATGGACAATAGATGGCATGCAAGTTCTTTTCCCTAAGCACATATGACTACATAGAGAATACATGCCTACATTACATTGACGAACTGGAGCTAGCTACATATCTCTCTGTGTTATAAATGTTGCATGATGAATAGCATCCGGCATAATCATCCATCACCGATCCAATGCCTACGAGTTTTTCCTACTGGTCCTTGCTACGTTACTTTGTCGCTACTGCTGTCACTGCTGCTACTGTTGCTCTGTTGCTACAGCTGTTAGTTTGCTGCTACTGCTGTCACTTTGGTGCTACTAGTTACTGTTGCTACTGTTACTATCACACTACTTTGCTACTAATACTTTGCTGCATATACTAAATCTTTCAGGTGTGGTCAAACTGATAACTCAACTGCTAATACTTGAGAATATTCTTTGGCTTCCCCTTGTGTCGAATCAATAAATTTGGGTTGAATACTCTACCCTCAAAAACTGTTGCGGTCCTCTATACTTGTGGGTTATCAAGACTATTTTCTGGCGCCATTGCCGGGGAAGCCAAAGTCAAGAATAGTCTCTCGTCAACGTGCTATTTTCTCGCGCCATTGCCGGGGAGGCATAGCTATATTCTCTGAGTCACTTGGGATTTACATCTGCTGGTCACTATGAGGAATCTGAAAGATCCAAGAACTTAAGTCTTGCCCTCAACTACGAGGATAGGTAAGGAACTGCCATCTAGCTCTGCACTTGATTCACCTTCAGTTATGAGTAAGTTTGCGACACCACCTCCTGCTAGAAATTTTGATGTGTCGCCTGTGCTTGATGATGCTACTTCTGCTGCCGATGATGCTTATGATGATGCTATGCTTGATACTACTTTGCCACTAGGTGCATTCTTTTATGCACAAATTGCTAGAGTTGCTGCTAAATGTGATGATACTTCTGAAATTGCTGAGACTATGAAGTAGAACCTGCTATTTTGCCTGCGAGAACTAGCTCTCCTAGATATGAATTGCCTGATATGCCTGAGGGTTATGTTATGGAGGGAGAGATAGTTGAGGACTTTCTTGCCTGTAAAGATAGCTATGATGTTGAGAAATTACTGTGCAAGTGGAAAGAAAAATCTTTGAATGCTAGGATGAAATACGACCTGAAGTTTGCTACTTCGCCTATCTTTGTGACCGATAAGGATTATGAATTCTTTGTCGACCCTGAGTTAATCACTCTGGTCGAATCTGATCATTTTCACGGTTATGAGTCTGAAACGGTTGTAGCCCATCTTACCAAACTGCACGATATAGCCACCCTATTCACTAGTGAGGAAAATATCCGCCACTACTATATCCTTAAGTTGTTTCCTTTCTCGCTAAAGGATGATGCTCAGACATGGTTCACTTCTCTTGCTCCTGGTTGTGTGGGTAGCCCCCAGGATATGATCTACTACTTCTCTGAGAAATATTTCTCTGCCCATAAGAAGCAAGCTGCCTTGCAGGAAATATACAACTTTGCGCAAGTTGAAGAAGAGAGTCTCCCACAAGCTTGGGGGAGGCTCGTCCAGCTGGTGATTGCTTTGCCTGATCACCCTCTTGAGAAGAATGAAATACTTGATATCTTCTATAACGGACTAACCGATGCTTCTAGAGACCACCTAGATAGTTGTGTTGGTTGTGTTTTTACGGAACAAACTGTAGAACAAGCTGAGATCCTATTGAATAATATCTTGTGCAATGAGAATGCTTGCACTATTCCCGAACCACCTCCAAAGCCAACTCCGAAGAAAAGAGGTATTCTATTCCTCAGTCCTGAAGATATGCAAGAAGCTAAGAAATCTATGAAAGAGAAAGGCATTAAATCTGAAGATGTCAAAAATCTACCACCTATCAAAGAGATCCATGGTCTCGATAACCCGATGCAGGTAATAGAAGTAAATTCTCTTCGTAGGTTCGATGAGAGTGATATTCCTTTTGATAAACCTGCTAGCTTATGCATGTATGAATTTGATAACTTTGTTGCCAAACAACAGAGTTTCAATGATTATGTTAGCAGACAATTGGAACAGAATGCTCGTATGCTTAGTCATTTGAGTGCTTGTGTAGACAGAAATGTCAATGATCTTAAGTTTTTGAGTAAACATGCCTCTATGGTTACTACTCAAGTAGAACAAGTACTTAAGGCTCAGAATGACTTTCTCAATGAGTTGAATGACAATTCCATTAGAGTCGTCACTAGAGGCAGTAGAATGACCCAGGAACATTCGTATCCTGAGGGACATCCTAAGAGAATTGAACAAGATTCTCAAGGAGTTAGCACTGATGCACCTAGTCACCCTAGAAAGAAGAACAAGGTGATAGGAACTTGCACGCTAGCAACCCTGTTGCTGTTACACCTAAGAGTCCAAACGATATCTCTGTTTCCGATGCTGAAACAATCTGGTGATGAACATGAGCCTAACGATAATATCAATAGTGATGTTCATGAAGATGCTCAACCTAGCAATGATAAGGATGTGGAAATTGAACCTATTGATCTTGATAACCCACAGCCTAAGACTAGGAGATATGATAAGAATGACTTCGCTGCTAGGAAGCATGATAGAAAGGGAACCATGGGTTCAGAAACCCATGCCCTTTCCTCCCAAACCATCCAAGAAAAAGGATGATGAGGATTTTGAGCGCTTTGTTGAAATGATTAGACCTGTCTTTCTGCAAATGTGTTTGACAGATATGCTCAAAATATCTCTGTATGCTAAGTACATGAAGGATATTGTGACTAATAAGAGGAGGATACCTGAGGTTGAGATTTCCACCATGCTCGCTAATTACACCTTCAAGGATGGAACTCCTAAGAAACTAGGTGATCCCGGAGTGCCCACTATACCTTTCTCCATTAAAGGAAACTACGTTAGAACTGCTTTATGCGACCTTGGAGCCAGTGTTAGTGTTATGCCTCTCTTTCTTTATCGTAGGCTTGAACTGGATAAGTTGACACCCACTGAAATCTCTCTGCAAATGGCCGACAAATCAACTGCTTTCCCTATCAGCATTTGCGAGGATGTGCCTATTGTGGTTGCTAACGTTACTATCTTGACGGACTTTGTTATCCTGGATATTCACGAGGACGATGCCATCGCGGTCATCCTTGGAAGACCCTTTTTGAACACTGCAGGGGCTTCTATAGATTGCAACAAAGGCAATGTCACTTTCCATGTCAATGGTAATGAGCATACTGTGCACTTTCCGAAGAAACAATATCGAGTACATTGCGTCAATGCTATCAAAAAAACTTCATCGATTCTTATTGAGAGCTTTGAATGCCCTATACCTACTGTTAAGATGAAGTATGATTTGCTTGTTGGGATATCCACATCCCCATTGAGGTAACCTAGTGGATATTCAAAAATTATCCTTTCCTTTTCGATTAAAAAAAGTTTTTCAAGGAGACTTGATCAACCTCATTGACGGATTTCTTTCAATGACCATGAGACGGATGAATCGAGGAGTCAAAAACCTATGTTCCAAGCTTTCATCTTCGGTTGCTTAGAAGAAAAATGATAGATTTAGTTTAGTTTTCCTTTTTTCTGCTTTTAGCGTCCCATAGAAAAGTACCCTTAAAATAAAAGTTCTCCAAATGCCATGAAAATCAAGTATGATTTTTTATGGAATTTTTGAAAAATACTGAGACGAAGAGCTAGTCAGGGGGTGCTACTGCAACAAAAGACCTTCCAACGGCGCCAGAAACACGTGCTCATGGGAGAGTGTTCTTGATACTCCTTAGCAATGGCACCAGGAATCCTTCTACTACGGCTACGCCTTTAGGGACTTCCTAGGCAAATATGCAAAGGATTTCCCCATGGCCTTGGAGCCTTGTGTTGGTGTTCCCTCGAAGCGGAAAGGGTGATGTAGCGCAGTGGTGGTAAGTATTTCCCTCAGTTTTGAGAACCAAGGTATCGATCCAGTGAAGGAGTATCACAAGTACCTGCACAAACACAAAAAGCTTGCTCCCAACGCTATGAAGGGGTTGTCAATCCCTTATAGATTGTTTGCCAAGTGAGAACTGAAAGCAACAAAGTAACAAAGCAAAGTAAAAGAGAAAGTGGAAACGATAGGTGTGAATAGACCCGGGGGCGTAGTGTTCTGTAGTGGCTTCCCTCATGAAAGCAAGTAGATGGTGGGTGAACAAATTACTGTCGAGCAATTGATAGAACCGCGCAAAGTCGTGACGTCATCTATGGCAATGATTATACATATAGGCATCACGTCCAAAACAAGTAGACCGATACTTTCTGCATCTACTACTATTACTCCACACGTCGACCGCTATCCAGCATGCATCTAGTGTATTAAGTCCAAAAGAACAGAGTAACGCCTTAAGAAAGATGACATGATGTAGATGGACAATCTCATATCTACGAAAAAGCCCATCTTGTTACCCTTGATGGCAACTACACGATGTGTGCCTTGCTGCCCCTACTATCACTGGGAAAGGTCACCACATGGTAAGAACCCAAAACCAAGCACTTCTCCCATTGCAAGAATCATAGATCTAGTTGGCCAAACAAAACCCAAGACTCGGAGAGACTTACAAGGATATCAAATCATGCATATAAGAAATCAGCAAAGACTCAAATATATATCATAGATAATCTGATCACAAATCCACAATTCATGGAATCTCGACAAACACACCGCCAAAGAGGATTACATCGGATAGATCTCCATGAAGATCATGGAGAACTTTATATTGAAGATCCAAGAGAGAGAAGAAGCCATCTAGCTACTAACTACGGACCCGTAGGTCTGAAGTGAACTACTCACAAGTCATTGGAGGGGCAATGATGTTGATGTAGAAGCCCTCCACCTCCAAAGTCCCCTCCGGCAGGGCACCAGGAAGGGTCTCCAAATGAGATCTCGCAGAAACGGAAGCTTGCGGTGGCGGAAAAGTGTTTTCGTGGATTCCCTGATTTTTTCTGTATTTTAGGGAATATATAGGCGAAGGAGCTAGGTTAGGGGGGCGCCAGGGAGGCCACAAGACTGTTAGCCGCCGCCCCCCGGTGGCGGTTACAGGGCTTGTGGGCCCCCTATAGCTCTCCTGGCTTGGCCCTCAAGCCCCCTGATCTTGTTCCGTTTGGGAAAATTTTACTTCGGGGATTTTATTCTGTTCGGACTCTGTTCCAAAATCAGATCTGAAAAGAGCCAAAAACACAGAAAAAACAGGAACTGGCACTTGGCACTGAATTAATAAGTTAGTCCCAAAAAAGATATAAAAGGTACATAAAACATCCAAAGATGACAAGATAACTAGCATGAAACCATCAAAAATTATAGATACGTTTAAGACGTATCAAGCATCCCCAAGCTTAACTCCTGCTCGTCCTCGAGTAGGGAAGTGATAAAGAATGAATTTTTGATGCTTTCGTGCTACCTAGCATAGATGTCCTTTGTAACTCCTCTTATGTGACATGAATGTTCAGATCCATTAGATTCAAAATAATAGTTTGCTATTGACGTGCAAACAATAATACTTCAAGCAAACTAGCAAGGTAATCATGAACTTTCAAAATAACAAGGCCAAAATAAAGTTATCCCTACAAAAGCATATAGTCTTGATATGCTCTATCATCATTGCACGACGAATTTAAATCATGCACAACCCCGGTATTGGCCAAGTAATTGTTTTCACACCTTTACTTTCTCAAACCTTTTCAACTCTCATGCAATACATGAGCGTGAGCCATGGTTTTAGCACTATAAGTGGTGTGGAGTGTCGTGGAGGTTGCAAGACAAACAAGGAGAAAATAATCACATTAACTAGGCATATCAATGAGCTATGGAGATGCTCATCAATAGATATCAATGTGAATGAGTAGGGATTCCCATACAAATGATGCACTAGAGCTAAGAGTATGTGAAAGCTCTTAAAGAAAACTAGTGGGTGTGCATCCAACTTGCTTGCTCACGAAGACCTAGGGCAATTTTGAGGAAGCCTATCATTGGAATATACAAGCCAAGTTATATAATTAAAATTTCCCACTAGCTATATGGTGGTGACAAAACGAGAGACTCTCAATCATGAAGATCATGGTGCTTAATAAGCACAAGTGTGGAAGGATAGCAACATTGTCCCTTCTCTCTTTTTCTCTCATTTTTTTGGTGGGCTCTTTGGCCTCTTCTTTTTTATTTTTTTATTTTGGTGGACATATTTGGCCTCTTTTATTTCCTCACATGGGACAATGCTCCATCAATGATGACCATCACACTTTCAACTCAAAACTTAGAGCAACGATGACTCTATATGGAATGCCTTCGGTAGTGTACCGTGACAATGATATAGCATGGAATAGACATTAATGGAAACATCATGCTAGCTATCTTACGATCATGCAATGGCAATGTAGAAGTGTGGCACACGTCATGGTGGTAGTTGCACGGCAATATATCTCGGAATGACTTTGAAAAAGCCATAGTAGGTAGGTATGGTGGCTGTTTTGAGGGAGGCTAATGGTGGGTTTTGTGCACCAGAGAAAGTTGCACGGCACTAAGAAGATAGTGATGGTGGAAGGTGAAAGTGCATCTAAACCATGGACTCAACATTAGTCATGAAGAACTCATATACTTGTTGCAAAAAAATTAGTAGTAATTGAAACAAAGCATTCAACGCATACTCCTATGGGAAGGGTTGGTAGGTATAAACAATCGCGCGATCCAGACCGCCACACAAAGGATGACAATCAAAATACTAATCATGCTCAGACTTCATCACATAGCGGTTCACCATACGTGCATGCTACGGGAATCACTAACTTCAACACAAGTATTTCTAGATCCACAACACCTTACTAGCATAACTTCAATATTACCATAACCACAACTCAAAACTAATTGAGATGAATCAAACTTCTCTAACTATTCAATGCACATGAAGGTGGAAGTTTTCATATCCCTTTGGATAACTACCCCTTTTGAGACTACTTTCAAAGCATAGATCAACTACCAAGCCACGCACCGCCGTGCTCTAAAAGATATAAGTGAAGCACATAGAGCAAAATCAACTAGCTCAAAAGATATAAGTGAAGCACATGTGAGCTGAATTGTCTACCAAAAGATATAAGTGAATCTCGAAAAAATCACAGCGAGTGCATGTATCTCTCTCTAGGTGTGCAGCAAGGATGATTGTGACACAACAAAAATAAAAGTCTCCTACGATACAAGACGCTCCAAGCAAAACACATAACATATGGTGAATAAAAATATAGCCCGAAGTAACATTACCGATGGATTTGAAGATGAAAGAGGGGATGCCTTCCCGGGGCATCCCCAAGCTTAGGCTTTTACGGCATCCTTGAATCTCTTGGGGTGCCTTGGGCATCCCCAAGCTTGAGCTCTTGCCACTCTTTATCTCTTTGTCCATAAGAACTTCGTCCAAAACTTGAAAACTTCACAACACGAAACTTAAACAGAAATTCGTGATAACATTAGTATAAGAAAGAAAACCACCACTTCCTTAGGTACTGTAGCAAGCTTAAATTCTACTTATGTTGATGTTGGTTACTGTATTTTCAATCTTCCATGGCTAATACCCCCCGATACTATCCATAGTTTCATCAAAATAAGAAACCAACACAACAAAAACAGAATCTGTTAACAGCAGACCGGTCTGTAGCAATCTGTATACTTCGTATACTTATGGTACTTCAAAAATTCTGAAACATTACTACAGTCTGAAGAATTTTCGTAGCAATCAGAAGCAAAAAAGAATCAACTCAAAAGCTCTTACAGAAAAAAAAATCTAAAATTATTTTTGTGAGCAGAAAGTTTCTGTCTTTTCCAGCATGACCAAACGATTATCCCCAAGACTAATCATAATGGTTTTGCTTGGCACAAACGCAAAAAAGAAACACAAAAAACACAACCATAACAGAATTATGAAAGTGTGGAAAACACAAAACAGAAAGAAAAAGGGTAGATTCGTTGGGTTGCCTCCCAACAAGCGCTTTTGTTTAACACCCTTAGCTAGGCAAAAGGTGATGGAATCACGTATAGTCATCTTTGGTGCTCAAACCATAAGTAGTGTGATCATTTATCATCTTAAGATTTTCATCTTTATTGGATGACTCACCACTAGCTTCAGGAACAAAAACAGACTTGACGGTATTTTTGAGGGTGAGATTTGGAGTATTTTGCACAGCGGCAAAAGCGGAGCCCAAGTTGGTTATGACATCTTCTAGTTTGCCAATTCTAGAAGAATCATTAACTATAAGTTCCTTCTCCCTTAAATTTTTCAAAAAATTTCCCACTTTGGATCCGTACTAAGTAATTTGATTGTGGATCTTTCTATCCAAACCCTCAATAAGTTCAACTGTGGCAATTTTTCTTTCAATAGTGTCAAGCCTTTGCATCACGTGTTCCAAGGTTAAGGTAGTTCCATTAACCATGAGCGGGGGTGAGCCTACCAAATTCATGATAGCTCCATAGGAGTCAACAGTATGGCTCCCCAAAAAATTCCCGCCTACAATGGTATCAAGGATATACCTATTCCAAGGAGAAATTCCAACATAGAAACTGCGAAGAAGAACGGTAGTGGATTGCTTACGAGTAGATCTACTTTGAGCATTGCAAATCCTATACCAAGCGTCCTGTAAATTTTCTTCCTCATTCTGCCTGAAATTGAGAACTTCGTTCTCGGGGGTATCGTCAGGAGTAGTGGGTCTATCCATTGGTGGACTATCCCACACACAAACGAGCAGGAATTAAGCGGGCAAAAGAGAACGGCAAAAAGGCAAAAGGCAAAAGAAAACGGGAAAGGAGAAAGGCAAATGAAAACGGCAAATGTGAAGTGGGGGAGAGGAAAACGAGAGGCAACTAGCAAAAAAGTAAATGCAAGAGATGAGTTTGTGAGACCTACTTGGACAGATCTCTCCTTCCCCGGCAACAGCGCCAGAAATACTTCTGCTAGTGCAACAGAAGACCTTCCAACGGCGCCAGAAACACGTGCTGACGGGAGACTGTTCTTGATATTCCTTGGCAATGGCACCAGGAATCCTTCTGCTACGCCTACGCCTTTAGAGACTTCCTAGGCAAATATGCAAAGGATTTCCCCGTGGCCTTGGAGCCTTGCGTTGGTGTTCCCTCGAAGCGGAAAGGGTGATGTAGCGCAGCGGTGGTAAGTATTTCCCTCAGTTTTGAGAACCAAGGTATCGATCCAGTGAAGGAGTATCACAAGTACCTGCACAAACACAAAAAGCTTGCTCCCAACGCTATGAAGGGGTTGTCAGTCCCTTCTAGATTGTTTGTCAAGTGAGAACTGAAAGCAACAAAGTAATAAAGCAAAGTAAAAGCGGAAGTGGAAAAGATAGGTGTGAATAGACCCGGGGGCCGTAGTGTTCACTAGTGGCTTCTCTCATGAAAGCAAGTAGACGATGGGTGAACAAATTACTGTCGAGCAATTGATAGAACCGCGCAAAGTCGCGATGTCATCTATGACAATGATTATATCTATAGCCATCACCTCCAAAACTAGTAGACCGATACTTTCTGCATCTACTACTATTACTCCACACGTCGACCGCTATCCAGCATGCATCTAGTGTATTAAGTCCAAAAGAACAGAGTAACGCCTTAAGAAAGATGACATGATGTAGATGGACAATCTCATATCTACGACAAAGCCCATCTTGTTACCCTTGATGGCAACTACATGATGTGTGCCTTGCTGCCCCTACTGTCACTGGGAAAGGTCACCACAAGGTAAGAACCCAAACCCAAGAACTTCTCCCATTGCAAGAATCATAGATCTAGTTGGCCAAACAAAACCCAAGACTCGGAGAGACTTACAAGGATATCAAATCATGCATATAAGAAATCAGCAAAGACTCAAATATATATCATAGATAATCTGATCAAAAATCCACAATTCATCGGATCTCGCGAAACACACCGCCAAAGAGGATTACATCGGATAGATTTCCATGAAGATCATGGAGAACTTTGTATTGAAGATCCAAGAGAGAGAAGAAGGCATCTAGCTACTAACTACGGACCCTTAGGTCTGAAGTGAACTACTCACGAGTCATTGGAGGGGCGATGATGTTGATGTAGAAGCCCTCCAACTCCAAAGTCCCATCCGGCAGGGCACCGGGAAGGGTCTCCAAATGAGATCTCGCAGAAACGGAAGCTTGCGGCGGCGGAAAAGTGTTTTCGTGGATTCCTTGATTTTTTTTGCTGTATTTTGGGGAATATATAGGCGAAGGAGGTAGGTCAGGGGGGAGCCAGGGAGGCCACAAGCCTTCTAGCCGTTGCCCCCTGGTGGCGACTACAGGGCTTGTGGGCCCCCGTGTAGCTCTCCTGGCTTGGCCCTCAAGCCCCTTGATCTTCTTCCGTTCGGGAAAAAATTATTTCGGGGATTTTATTCCGTTTGGACTCCGTTCCAAAATCAGATCTGAAAAGAGTCAAAAACACAGAAAAAACAGGAACTGGCACTTGGCACTGAATTAATAAGTTAGTCCCAAAAAAGATATAAAAGGTACATAAAACATCCAAAGATGGCAAGATAACAGCATGAAACCATCAAAAATTATAGATACGTTTGAGACGTATCAGGGGGCTGCACCAGTGGGCCACAACCCCTGGAGGCGCGGGCAGCCCCCTGGTCGCGCCACCCAGGCTTGTGGGGCCCACGTGCACCCCCTCCAGTCATTCTAGCTCCCATCTTCTCCTCCTACCTCCAGAAAAAATCATTTTGCAGCTCAAACCCGTGTTCTTGCTCTTCTTGCTGGGATTTTCGAAATCCTTGTGCAAAGCACCATTTACCAAACTGTTTTGGGGAAATTACTCCTTGGTAAGTGACTCCTCCATTGGTCCAATTAGTTTTGGCTCTAGTGCCTTATACTTCGCGTATTTTTACTGCCTTGGTGACCGTGTTCTTGAGCTTTGCATGCTAATTTTAGCTGGTCCCAAGTAGTTTTGATGCGTAATATGGCCTCTAGGCACTTGTGGGAGTAGTTGCTACGAGTTTCTTTGGACCTTATTCACTTTTCCTTAGAGTCGCTGAAAATTTCAGAAAAGCAAGATGTTCAGGAGAAACTATCATGGTGGTTCCTCAAGCAAGAGACGTCCTCGTCTCGCGATTCCGGAGCCCGATCCTTACCAACCAAGGAACGCACAGGTACAACCATGTGAATGGCCTTCTGATGATTTCATGGTTGAGTTAGGTTTTAAAGACGAGTTTGATACACTTGTTCACAATGATGGACTTGAAAATTCATCTCCGATAAATGTGAAACAGTATGTTACTCTCACTGCCTCTTTTGTTCGTAGATTCAAATTTTCAGCTGGCCGTGACACATCTGTACTGTATGATCTCTATGACAAATCGTAGACCATGGATTTAGAGGATTTCAATAGAATTTGCAAGATACCTATTTGGGGTAGTCTCAGTGATCCTCCTAAATCTTTGGTTAGAGATTTTTTTCTCTTGTATGACTATCGAAGAAACTAGAGATATTACTCAGGCTACCATGGGGAGCATTCATTTTCCTGCCTTGCATTACTTTGCCCTCTTCATAGGCAGATGCATTCATAGCAAGATTGAGCATTGTCACCTCTGTGCACCCGACCTTTGTATTCTTAAGAGCGCGGTTACGGGTGATAGAAGTTTCAACATGGGAGCTATAATAGCAAGGAGGCTGAATAATAATGCTAATGAAGGAGATTTCTTTGGTGGGATTTATGCCAATCGCATAGCAAATTTTCTTGGAGTACCCATCCGCGAAGGAGACCCCCCTGCTCCATACAGCTTTCCTTGATTGCGCCGCTTTGACACGCTATCAGTTCCTTGAGAGGGATGATGAATCCCTCCTATAGAGGTTAATATTTAACCGGTAGCGTGTTTTCCATATTACCCTTCCTGCTCCTACCTTCTTTGACTTTCAGGTAAAATGGAGATATTAGATAACTAGAGGAGATGCTGAGGAGTATGAGAGGGAGGCAAAGGCTGCTCGTCTCCGCGAGACAGCTATTCAGGCAGTGGCTGCAGCGCTCCGTATATCCCCCATTATGATTTTGGGTATCGCCCGGTCCATCCATGGGAGTATACCAACTTATGCCAAAAGCTAAGCTTGGGGGAGTACGTGCTTCTCACCGACTTTATATTCTTGCTTACACTTTCACTTTGATTAGTCGGTGTTCACACTTTGCCAATGTATCATTCATGCTAGTTTATTTTATTTTTCTCGTTTTCTTTTCGTGTGTTTGTCTAGTTTGAGAAAACCCAAAAAGATTTCTTGTTGTTCTTTTGCTTTTTGGGAGCTTTCCCGTGTAAATAGTTTTCTTTTCTCTTTGGGTCAAGGTAGAAGACCATGGTTACAATGTTTAGTGGCTCTCGCATGCATATCTGTTTATCTGTCAAAGATCCATATTACTTTGTCTTCTCCTTTGTGTTTGCCTGCAGATTCCAGCTTAGTCCAATGCATGAGCACTCTTATTATTGTTCACATCATTCGGTCGAGGAAGTGAAAGGCAATAATGACGATATATGATGAAGTGACTGAGACTAGAAAAGCTGGTATGAACTCGATCTATTTTGTTTTTGTAAATATGACTAGCTCATCGCTCCTGATTCAGCTTTGTTGTGAGAGAAACATGTTCGCAATGACAACTTAGAGATCATAGTTTCTGATGCCATGCTTAATTAGCTAGGAGCTTATAATGGTTTGTCTTGGATGCCAACATGAATCTTGAGATGACTATGATGTAGTACGATAGGATGGTATCCTCCTTTGAATGATTCAAGTGGCTTGACTTGGCGCATGTTCACGCATGTAGTTGAAACAAAATCAACATAGCCTCTATGATATTCATGTTCATGGTGATTTATGTCTTACTCATGCTTGTACTCAATGTTGGTTAATCTCAATGCATTTTGATGACTGTTGTCGCTCTCTAGTTGGTCGCTTCCCAGTCTTTTGCTAGCCTTCACTTGTACTAAGCGAGAATATTGCTTGTGCATCCACTTCCATAAACCCAAATTTGTTCCATATGAGTCCACCATACCTACCTATATGTGGTATCTACCTGCCGTTCCAAGTAAATTTGCATGTTCCACTCTCTAAACCTTCAATAAATAATCTGTTTTGCATGCCCGAATCGCTCATGTGGTGACAGGGGGCTATCAGTATCTTCCATGCTAGGCATGTAATCCTCAATATGTGTTTATTCACTATCATTCACGAGAAAGGGGCCGGTAATTGGAATGCCCAGTTCCATGCTCAAATCGAAAAGATAATTGCAAACAAAACTCCCCCTGGATTGATGTTCGTATGGGCGACACCCGAGTATTCGGCTAGTCGTGGAGTGTGATTGATTGGTGTTGGGGGAGTCAAAACTTTAGTTTTCTATTTGGGAACCGCCTATAGCATGTGTAGCGTGGAAGATGGTGAGAACTCTTGGTCATTGCGTTGACAATGACAGCATGCCACCCAAAATTATTTATCGCTGTCTTCAAAGCTTGAGCTCTGGCACCTCTGCAAATCAATGCTTCCCTCTGCGAAGGGCCTATCTATTTATGTTCCTGTTGAGTCATCCTCTTCTTACAAAAGCAACAATTAGAGAGCACCTCTGTCATTTTTATGCTTTGCTTTTAACCGTGATTGAGTATGACTGTGAATGGATCTTCTTTGCACGAATTACAATATTTAGTCAGCCCTTGGTCTTTGAAGGTGCTCTGCATTTATGTTCTGTGGTCTTAGAAAGACCTATTGAGATACCACATGTTCGTACTGCTTCATGACTGTTTTGATTGAAGTGTTGACGTTTGAAACTTATTATTATTGCTTGCTAGTTGATTATGCCATTGGTATGAGTTTACCGTGAGACCTAGATGTCATTTGCTTATGTGGTTTGCTTGTGATCTTGCTGAAATTCTGGTTATGAGTTAGACATAGTTGCAACAACAAGATCAAACAGAGTTCGTAAAAGTTTTTCTTTTGTCTCTTTCAGTTTGTCAACTGAATTGCTTGAGGACAAGCAAGGTTTTAAGCTTGGGGGAGTTGATACGTCTCCATCGTATCTACTTTTCCAAACTCTTTTGCCCTTGTTTTGGACTCTAATTTGCATGATTTGAATGGAACTAACCCGGACTAACGTTGTTTTCAGCAGAATTGCCATCGTGTTGTTTTTGCACAGAAATAAAAGTTCTCGGAATGACCTGGAAATTTACGGGGATTTTTTGTGGAATATAAAAATACTGGCGCAAGAATCAACGGAGGAAGTGGAGCGTGGATCCCACAAGCCCACCAGGCGCGGGCCACCTGGCCGCGCCTAGCAGGCTTGTGGGGCACATGTTGCTCCACCGCCTCCAATCTCAGGTCTATTTAGTCCCTTTCATCCAGAAAAAAATCACGGAGAAGATTTCATCGCATTTTACGATACGGAGGCGCCGCCACCTCCTGTTCTTCCTGTGAAGGGCGGATCTGTAGTCCGTTCTGGGCTCCGGAGAGGGGAGATCGTCGCCATCGTCATCACCAACCTTCCTTCATCGCCAATCCCATGATGCGCTTCACCGTTCGTGGGTAATCTCATCGTAGTCTTGCTGGACAGTGATGGGTTGGATGCTATCTATCATGTAATCTATTTAGTTTTGACGGGGATTGATCCCTAGTATCCACTATGTTCTGAGATTGATGTTGCTACTACTTTGCCATGCTTAATGCTTGTCACTAGGGCCCAAGTGCCATGATTTCATATCTGAACCTATTATGTTGTCGCCAATATATGTGTCTTCTTGATCCTATCTTGCAAGTTGTAGTCACCTATTATGTGTTATGACCCGGCAACCCCGGAGTGACAATAGCCGGAACCACTCCCGGAGATGACCATAGTATGAGGAGTTCATGTATTCACCAAGTGTTAATGCGTTGGTCCGGTTCTTTATTAAAAGGAGAACCTTAATATCCCATGGTTTCCATTAGGACCCCGCTACCACGGGAGGGATGGACAATAGATGTCATGCAAGTTCTTTTCCCTAAGCACGTATGACTACATACGGAATAAATGCCTACATTACATTGATGAACTAGAGCTAGTTACATATCTATCCGTGTTATAAATGTTGCATGATGAATAGCATACGGCATAATCATCCATCACCGATCCAATGCCTACGAGTTTTTCCTACTGGTCCTTGCTACATTACTTTGCCTCTAGTGCGGTCACTACTGCTACTGTTGCTCTGTTTCTACTTCTGTTACTTTGCTGCTACTGTTGTCACTTTGTTACTACTAATTACTATTTCTACTGTTGTTTTCACACTACTTTGCTACTGATACTTTGATGCAGATACTAAATCTTTCAGGTGTGGTTGAACTGACAACTCAACTGCTAATACTTGAGAATATTCTTTGGCTTCCCCTTGTGTCGAATCAATAAATTTGGGTTGAATACTATACCCTCGAAAACTGTTGCGATCCCCTATACTTGTGGGTTATCAACATGGAACACGCAAAAATAATAGATACATTGGAGACGTATCAAGCATCCCCAAGCTTAACTCCTGCTCGTCCTCGAGTAGGAAAGTGATAAAACATATTTTTTATTGTGGAATGCTACCTAACATACTTCATGGTATTTTCATAGCATAGACATGATGACTTAGATGATTCAAAGCAATAGTCTATATTTGACATGAAGACATAGATACTCAAGTGATACTAACAAGTAACCATGCCTTTAAAAATAACAATGCTAAAGTAAATTATCACTATCCCATTATGCTCAATCGTTGGTCCCCATTCATGATGCACACTCGAATATCAATCGTACTCCATGCACACGCATGACCACATGAACCCCTAGTTGGTGATTTTAAAGAGATAGATGAGACTCAACATAAAAATAAATAGAAAGGCCCTTCATAGAGGGAAGCATTGATTTACAGAGGTGCCAGAGCTCAAGTTTTCAAAGACATGAAAAAATTATTTTGGGTGGCATGCTTTTCTCATCAACGAGAATGACTTAATGTTCCCAACACTTCTCACATTGGATAAATCATAGGTGGTTCCCAAAGAGAAAGTATATTTTTTTGTATCTCTATTCCCCCATCATTGTTTCGGTGTCATCAAGACTTTGATCTTTCTACTTTCACATCCAAAATAATATTTTTTTTGTTTGCGCCATTACTTTTCACAATCCATGGCTAACCGAATTCACGGCTGCCTTCCATACCATCACATTCCATTTATTTTTGGAACTCGGCATCCCTTTTACCGCCACACTCTCGTGCAATGACAACTGAATAAAAACTCATCGTGAGAATGACATATCCAACACAAAAAATATTGGCCACCCCTCACCGCTGCATGAGCGATATGGGCATACAAAAGAGAAAAAAATTTGAGATTTTTTTAGAGATGGCACATGCAAATTTACTTGGAACGGAAATGAAATACCGCATATAGGTAGGTATGGTGGACACATGTGACAAAACAAGGTTTAAGGACAATGGATGCACAAGAAGTATTCCCGCTTAGTACAAATGAAGGCTAGCAAAAAGATTGAGAAGCCCCCAACTAGAAAATCATAATGATGCATATGCATACATAAAACATAACCAACATCGAACAATACAAGACAAGTAGGATATAATTTCATTGCATAACTATTGAATTTTTGTGCTTGCATAGGGAATCATAAACCTTAACATCAATATTCCTACTAGAGCATAATTGACTCACTAATATAACACACATATCATCATCTACATATCTCAAAACTATTACAAAGAACCAAGTTTTTCATGTCCCGTAATTTTTTTGTATGCCACTTTTCATTATTCTACTTGAATATTCATCACAAAGTGACCACGCATCATATCTTGTACCAATTACCAAGACTATTTTCACACTCCAAAAAAGATATAAATGAAGCAAGAGAGTAAATTTCTTCAAAATTTTGAAACATTCTCAAAAAGATATAATTGAAGCAAGAGAACAAGTTTCTTCAAAACATATAGCATTCTCAAAAAGATATAAGTGAAGCATGAGAACAAGTTTCTTCAAAACATTCGCACCACCGTGCTAAAAAAGATATAAGTTAAGCACTAGAGCAACCACCTCGCTTAACAAATTTAAGTGGAGCGCAAGAAGCAATTCTAACAAATTATGATGACATGAGGCCATCCAAAGCAAATATGTTCAGAGGTGATGATTGTGAAAAAATAATAATCAAAGACTCATATCATACAAGACACTCCAAGCAAAACACATATCATGTGACGAATAAAAATATAGCCTCAATTGTGTTACCGATAGTTGTTAGAAGAAAGAGGGGATTCTTTCCGGGGCATCCCCAAGCTTAGACGCTTGAGTATCCTTACATATTTCTTTGGGGTGCCTTGGGCATCCCCAAGATTTGGCTTTTGTGTCTCTTCATTCCTTCATCCATCGATGTCACACCCAAAACTTTAAAACTTCAATCACACAAAATTCAACAAAACCTTCGTGAGATCCGTTAGTATAATCATACAAATTACTATTATAAGTACTATTGCAAACCCATTCAAATTTTATAATTACATTATAGGTACTGTATTTTAACTTTCTCATGGCTTTCACCCACCGATACAATCCATAGATTCATCAAAATAAGCAAACAGTGCATCGAAAACTGAATCTGTCAAAAACACAAGAGTTTGTAGCAATCTGTCGAAAATCCATACTCATGACACTCCAAAAATCATGAAAAATTAGGATACCGTGGAAAATTTGTATATCAATCACATGTCAAAAATCAGACACATTCCACACTCTTGTGAATTTATAAAATTCCTGGACTGGGCGTCAAAGTTTTTGTTTTTCACAGAATTGCATTCACAAGCATCCATATCATCCCAAAGGTCTAACTTGGAACAAACACTAATTAAGATATATAAAAACAAATAAAAACATAATCAAATAAGAAAAATATAAAGAACAAAAAGGAAAAGAAAAAAAATATTATATTCGTTGGGTTGCCTGCCATCAAGCGCTATCGTTTACGCCCTTAGCTAGGCATAAAGCAATACATCAAGTATTGTTATCCTTGGATTAAATAGAGGAGCTTTTGGCAATAGGTTTTTCAAAAGCAATATAAAACACATCATCCAAGAGTATCTTGGCATTATCAAGTTGTCTCTCCTCATAACCTCCTTGATTACCAAAAACGATCCAAGAAAATTGTTTATTGATGCCATTGAAAACTTGTTGTATGATATGCATAGGAGGCACCTCGTTTTTGTGTTCTCATCGAAAGTGTGATTATCATGAAAAAGATGCCTCAGAAGGTAATCCTTATAATAAATAATCCCATCTATTATGGTTTTATTACGATTCATACCATAAAAATCAAAGATTTCCCTAGCTTCCCGCACTATATCATCAAATTCATTCATGAGACCAAGGGTGGCTATCCTCTTAGCCCTAGGGTTTTTTATAACACGCAACTCATAAAATAATCTTTGCAAGGTGGGATGAGTGCGAATAAATTTTCTTTCAATTTTGAGGACCAAAAGAGAGATAGCATCACCATGATTAGTGGTTCTTTTAAGAATAGAAGCATCATCTAAAGGCAAATTTCTGACACAATTGAAGAACTCTTGGATAATATTTTTACCTAAGAGATTTCCATGTCCCAACACAACAACTTTAGCATCCAAATTAGTGTGGATTTTGATCCTTGGAATTTTTCCATCCTGACTTTTCTCCACAACAAAATCTCCGATGGTAGCAAGTGAATAAAGAGGCAAAGAAACGGCGAGAGAAAAGTGGCAAATAAAAGATGGCAAAAGAAAAGGAAAATATTTTTGTAATTTTTTTTAGAAGTGGGGGAGAGGAAAATGAGAGGCAAATGGCAAATAAAGTAAATGCAAAGATAAGAGTTGATATTGTAGGTACTTGGCAGTGGCGCCAGAGATTGGCAAGTTGATGATGTTGGCTTTCTCCTCCCCGGCAACGGCGCTAGAATTTTTTCCTCCTACTTGTAAACTGCATTGCATTTTTATCCCCGGAGAGGAGAGGATGATGCAGCACAATAGAGTAAGAATTCCCCTCATTTAATAAAACAAGGTTATTAATCCAGTAGGAGACCCAAGCCACACAACCACCTGCACACACAACACAAACCTTCGCACCCAACGCAGACGAGAGGTTGTCAATCTCTCGGCAGTCAACAAGCAAGATTAAATGATATTTGATAGATTGATAGATTGATAAACAAATAAAAGATAAAAAAAGTGCAACAAGTATTTTTGTATAAGTAGACAAGATTGATCTTAGAATAAAAGTAGATCCGGGGTCGTAGGATTCACTAGTGGCATCTCTCTAAACAAAATAGCATACGGTGGGTAAACAAATTACTGTTGGGCAATTGATAGAAAAGAAAATAATTATGACGCTATCCAAGGCAGTGATCATGATATAGGCATCACATCCAAATCAAGTAGACCGACTCCTGCCTGCATCTACTACTATTACTTCCCACATCGACCGCTATCCAGCATGCATCTAGCATATTAAGTTCATAAGAACAAAGTAATGCATTAAGAATGATGACAATATGTAGTCAAGACAAAAGCATATAAGAATTCATCCCAATTTGTTATCCTTAATGGCAACAACACATGCATATCAACTCCCCTTTTGTCACTAGGACTGAACACCGCAAGATCAAACCCATTACCGAGCACCTCTTCCCATTGCAAGAAGATCTAATCTAGTTGGCCAAACGAAATCAAAACTTCGGAGAAGAAATACAAGGCTATACTAAATCATGCATAAAATGGATCAGCAAAGAACTCAAATAAAATGAGGGTAGATCTGATCATAAACTCACAATTCATCGGATCCCAACAAACACACCGCACAAAGTCGTTAAATCGAATGGATCTCCATGAATATCATGGAGACCATTGTATTGAGATACAAAGAGAGAGAGAGAGAGAGAGAGAGAGAGAGAGAGACATCTAGCTACTACCTATGGACCTGTAGGTCTGTGCTGAACTACTCACGCATCATCGGAGAGGTGGCAAGGTTGATGTAGAGCCCCTTTGTGATGACTTCCCCCTCCAGCGGAGTACCGGAGAAGGCCTTTAGATGGGATCTGGCGAGAACAGAGGATTGTGGCTCCCTTTAGGGTTTTGGAATATTGTTGAATGTATAGTGGAGGAGATAGGGAAAATGGAGCATGGAGGGGCCCACACAGCATCAGCGCGTGCCACCCCCCTGGGCACGCCCTGATGTTGTGTGGGGCCCTCGGCAAGATCGTCCTTGGCCTCCAAGTTCCTGGTGTTCCATATCTTCAATAAAAAATCCTCAAAAATTTCAGGACGATTTGATCTTATCTGATATTGATTTCCTACGAAACAAAAACATGGCAGAAAACAGGAACTGGCACTTGGCACTAAGTTAATAGGTTAGTCCCCAAAAATGGTATAAAAGGGTATAAAACGATAATAAAAATTGTTGGAAATATGCCCTAGAGGCAATGATAAATAGTTATTATTATATTTCCTGTTACAAGATAATCGTTTATTATCCAGGATATAATTATATTGAATGAAAATGTAGATACATGTGTGGATACATAGACAAAACAATGTCCCTGGCAAGCCTCTAGTTGGCTAGCCAGTTGATCAAGGATAATCAAGGTTTTCTGACTATGTGCAAGTGTTGTCACTTGATAACTAGACCACATCATTAGGAGAATCATGTGATGGAATAGATCCAAACTATGAACGTAGCATATTGGTCGTGTCATTTTATTGCTATTGTTTACAGTGTGTCAAGTATTTATTCTTATGACCATGAGATCATATAACTCACTGGCACCGGAGGAATACCTTGTGTGTATCAAATGTCACAACGTAACTGGGTGACTATAAAGGTGCTCTACAGGTTTCTCCGAAGGTGTCCGTTGATTTAGTATGGATCAAGAATGGGATTTGTCACTCCGTGTGACGGAGAGGTATCTCGGGGCCCACTCGGTAATACAACATCACACACAAGCCTTGCAAGCAATGTGACTAAGTGTAAGTCACGGGATCTTGTTTTACGAAACGAGTAAAGAGACTTGCCGGTAACGAGATTGAAATAGGTATAGGATACCGACGATTGAATCTCGGGCAAGTAACATACCGAAGGACAAAGGGAATGACATACGGGATTATATGGATCCTTCACACTGAGGTTTAACCGATAAGATCTTCGGAGAATATGTAGGATCCAATACGGGTATCTAGGTCCCTCTATTGGATATTGACCAAGGAGTGTCTCGGGTCATGTCTACATAGTTCTCGAACCCGCAGGGTCTGCACACTTAAGGTTCGATGATGTTTTAGTATAGTTGAGTTATATGTGTGGTTACCGAATGTTGCTCGGAGTCTCGGATGAGATCACGGATGTCACGAGGGTTTCCGGAATGGTCCGGAAACGAATATTGATATATAGGATGGTTTCATTTGGTCACTGGAAAGTTTCGGGCAATTCCGGCAGTGTACCGGGAGTGACGAATGGGTTCCGGGTGTTTACCGGGAGGGGCCCACCCACCCGGGAGTGAGCCCAAGGCCCTAGGGTGGTGCACCAAGTCTTTAGTGGGCTGGTGGAGTCAGTCAAAGAGGGCTATGGCACCACATGTAAAAATACCAAAGGAAAAGAAGAAGAAAAAGGAAAGAGGGAGGTGGGAAGGAAGAGGAGGACTCCTCCCCAAACCGAATTGGAGGACGAGTCCTCCTCCACCCTTGCGGCCGGCGCACCCTTGGGGCCCTTGTGCCCCAAGGCTAGCCCCTCCCCTCCTCCTATATATATTGGTGGTTTAGGGCTTTTTGAGACACAACTTTGCCACGTGCAACTCAAGCCTATTCCACATAGTTTTACCTCTAGATCGGATTTCTGCGGAGCTCGGGCGGAGTCCTGCAGGAGTAGATCGTCACCACCACCGGAGCGTCGTCACGCTGCCGGAGAACTCATCTACTTCTCCGTCTTGCTTGCTGGATCAAGAAGGCGGATCTTCATCGAGTTGTGCGTGTGTTGAACGCGGAGGTGACGTTCGTTCGGCGCTAGATCAGAACCGTTCGTGGGACGGATCGTGGGACGACGTTGATTTGAATCACGAAGCTGTACCACTACATCAACTGTGTTTCTTAACGCTTCCCGTTGAGAGATCTACAAGGGTACGTAGATCTAATCTCCTCTCATAGATGGACATCACCATGATAGGTCTTCGTGTGCGTAGGAAATTTTTTGTTTCCCATGCAACGTTCCCCAACAAAAATATCCAAGAATAATAATATCATAGCATGGAACAAGGAAAAATAATAGATGCGTTGGAGACGTATCAATAAATACTCATCATGAGAATAACCCGCTTAGCATGGAAGATAGTGACCGTCCCTTGTCGCTCCATGAGCGGTCCAGGCACACAAAACATAAGCTCATTTGAAATATTAGAGGTGGCACAAGCAAATTTACTTGGAAGGGCAGGGTAATAGCACATGTAGGTAGATATAGTGGACTCATCTGAAATAACTATGTTTTAAGGATTTTGATGCACAAGCAGTATTTTCGCTTAGTACACGCGAAGGCTAGCAAATAGGTTGGGAAGCAACCAGCTAGAGAGTGAAGACGGTCATGAACATGCCTATGAATAATTATCGTTGCATACTAGCATGAATAGGATATAAACACCATGAACATAAATATCGTGAGGCTATGTTTGCCAACTCAAGCCACTCGAACATTCAGAGGAGGATACAATATCATCATACTACATGACAAACATTTTAATGCATGTTGACATCCAAGATAAATCATTATTCACTCCTAGATACTTAAGCATGGCATGAACAACTATAATCTCTAATTGTCATTACAAACATGTTTGGCCATAAGACTCTAAATCATGGACACTGGTGTAAACAAATTGACAAAAACAAAAACAAGTTGGGTTCATACCCGCTTCTCTCTTCTACACTCACTTCATCCAATATCGTCATTATTGCATTTCACTTGCATGACTAAATGAGTGAAAATAATAATAGTGCAAGAGTGTTGTGGACAGAGTTGAATCTGTAATATTTTATTCAAAAGGAGAAGACAAGGTAATATGAGCTCTTTATTAGATCAATAACAATGCATATGAGAGACACTCCACATTTTAATCGTGGTCTTCCCTTTGGGTACAACTCAGTAAAAGGAAACAAATTCAAAGAAACAAACTAGAATATTTTTGGAGTTTTTAGTTTTTCTAGAAGAAAGCAAATTAAAGAAGGGAAAACTAAAACGAGCAAACCAATTTACATGGGAAAGCTCCCAACAAGGAGAAGAAGAAAAGATAAATCTTTTTTCGTTTTATTTTAATACTACAACTAAATTATGCTAGAAATAAAAAATGAAAAAAAGCGAGATATATTTTTGGTTTTTCTGCAAGTTTTCAAACACATAAGAAGAAGGCAAGAAAATCAAATCTAACATGGATAATACAATGCAAAAGTGTGAACACCGACAGCTAGAATATGTGAGCATGAATGTAAAGTCGGTGGAAACACGTACTCCCCAAGCTTAGGATTTTGGCCTAGCTTGGTAATCACCACCCGTAGTGGTTTGGATAATAGACAGTATGATTACTCATGGAAGCCCTTGGTGCAGCCTCCGTGGCCTGCCGGGTACCTCCACTGTCGCGTTGTACTCATGCCTCTCCCTCTCATAGACGTAATATCTTCCTTTTCCCTGATAATCAAAGTGGAAAGATGGAGGCAAAATAATAGGCACAATAGATTTCTTATTAAATATTGGGTTGTAATTATCATCGGTAGATGTGGCCTTTATGAACTTGTGGTGCTGCATGGCCTCAAAATCTAAGTATTGAGTAGGAAGAATAGGGTCACTAGGCTGCGGCGACATGCTACACTTCTTAGCTAAACGGGAGGCATAAATCCCGCCATAAAAATGGACACAGACAGAGTTGCATTACAACCTGCGTGCTACGATTGCTCGAAGATTATAACATTTAATTCTTGTTAACGCAATATGTAGGAGACTCGGGTCTGGGGCACATAAGGTACTACAATCTTGCTTGCCCACTATGCATTTTCCATTAAAGAGTGCAAGGTAACGAATTGAAGGAGAATGTATGCTATTTATTCTACCTTGAGTAACTCCCATATCTTCACCAAAATAAAGACTAGTTAAAAATGCCTCATATTCAGATTTTTTGGTCCGTCTAGTGAACCCCAACACGGGATTTTACATGCATCAGATAAATCATCTAGAGACATGGCGAAGGAATTATCAGAGAGGTTAAAGGAGACTCCAAATTCTCGAGGATAAAATTTACACCCCTTCGTCAAAGTTTCAATAAGATGATAATGTTGTGCGCACTTATCTGCAATGAATGGTGTGATACGTCTCCAACATATCTATAATTCTTGTTTGTTCCATCCTATTATATTATTTGTTTTGGATGTTTTATATGCATTTACATGTTGTTTTATGTTATTTTTGGGACTAACCTATTAATCTAGAGCCTAGTGCCAGTTTCTGTTTTTTCCACGTGTTTGAATATTGCAGATAAGGAATATTAAACGAAGTCCAAACGGAACAAAATCTCCGGAAAGATCTTTCTTGGACTGGAAGACAGCAACAGACTTGGAGTAGGGGGCAAGACAATTGTCGGGAGGCCACAAGCCTATAGGGCGCACCCTGGGGAGGTGGTCGCGCCCCTGGCTTGTGGGCCCCCTGCATGTCTCCTAACCCTAATTCTTGGCCTATAAATTGCCAAATATTCCCGTGTCGCCAAAAAGAGTCAGGAAAATACTTTTACGCCGCCGGGAGCCTCTGTTCCCGAGAGATCCAATCTGGCAGCCTTTTCCACTAATCTGTTGGAGAGGGAATTGATCACGGAGGGCATCTACATCAACTCTGTTGCCCCTCTGATGATGTGTGAGTAGTTCACCACAGACCTACGGGTCCATAGCTAGTAGCTAGATGGCTTATTCTCTCTCTTTGATGTTCAATACAATGTTCTTGATGATCTTAATGGAGATCTATCCGATGTAATAATATTTTGCGGTGTGTTTGTCGAGATCCGATGAAATTGTGAGTTTATGTTCATATTATCTATGAATATTATTTGAGTCTTTCCTAAATTCTTATATGCATGATTTCATATCTTTGCAAGTCTCCTTGAATTATTTGTTTGGTTTGGCCAACTAGATTGGTAATTCTTGCAATGGGAGAAGTGCTTAGTTTTGGGTTCAATCTTGCGGTGTCCTTACCCAGTGACAGTAGGGGTAGCGAGGCACATATTGTATTGTTGCCATCAAGGATAAATAGATGGAGTTTTCATCATATTTCTTGAGTGTATCCCTCTACATCATGTCATATTACTTAATGCGTTACTCGTTCTTTATGAACTTAATACTAGATGTACGCGGGAGTCGGTCGATGTGTGGAGTAATAGTAGTAGATGCAGAATCGTTTCAGTCTACTTGATATGGACGAGATGGCTATATGCATAATCATTGCCTTAGATATCTTCATAATTATTTTCTTTTCTATCAATTGCTCGATAGTAATTTGGTCGCCCATTGTATTATTTTCCTTTATGAGAGAAGCCTCCAGTGAAACTTATGGCCCCCGGGTCCATTTTCCATATTATATTTTCAGATCTATAAACCAAAAATACCAAAAATATTTTCTTGCAATTTATTTACTTTTGTTTCCACAATATTTTATATCTATATCTATCAGATACCATCCTTGCAAATAACTACGAAGGGATTGACAACCCCTTTATAGCGTTTGGGTGCAAGTGTTTGATTATTTGTTTAGGTACTACTATTGGAGCCTTGCGTGTTTCTCCTACTGGATTGATACCTTGGTTCTCAACAAACTGAGGTAAATACATATATAGTTCGCTGCATCACCCTTTCCTCTTCATGGGAAAACAAACGCAGGCTCAAGAGGTAGCATAGGTCTCACACCTCTCAACATGGGCACGAGCCTGAAATCCTAATTTCAGCTCTTGGAACATCCCATAGGTCTCACACCTCTCAACGCAAGCTCAACAGTAATTTGTTCATCCACCGTATTATTTTCCTTTATGAGAGAAACCTCTAGTGAAACCTATGGCCCCCGGGTCTATTTTCCATATCATATTTTCATATCTATAAACCAAAAATACCAAAAATATTTTATACTTTAGTTTTACTTTCAGATCTCTCATTATTTTATATCCATCTCTATCAGATCTCATCCTTGCAAATAACTTTGAAGGGATTGACAACCCCTTTATAGCGTTGGGTGCAAGTGTTTGAGTATTTGCGTAGTTATTACTATTGGAGTCTTGTTTGTTCCTCTTACTGGATTGATACCTTGGTTCTCAACAAACTGAGAGAAATACTTATCTACTTCGCTGCATCACCCTTTCCTCTTCAAGGGAAAACCAACACAAGCTCAAGAGGTAGCAGGGTGCAAGCCCAGTATTGACAATATATTGCTCAAACTCTTCCTTCATGCCTGCACCCAACATGAAGTCATCACTTGGCCAAAGGCACGATTTGGTGCGAGCTTCTCGCATCGAGCTTTCACTTGGCTGAGCCTAAGACCGTTGTATCGTAGCCTCACTCGATGATGCCTTTGAGGACTTCCTCCTTGAAGAACTCCTCTTGAACCAACTCATTATTACTACGTACGAATCTCTAAACATTTTGGGTCACAACATAAAGTTAACAAAACTTCACAAGAATGATAGCAACTACTCATAAGGTTGCCTAGAGCCTAAAACAAGCATTCAAACTACTTGAAACTTCAAGAATCCAATATGCAAGATCATCTACAGCAGCACCTAGAGTAGCTAATTACTTCTAAGGTAAACCACTAAAGCAAAAACTAATTGGAGTAGTGGGAGTTACATACCAAGGAGCAATCCCCCAAAACAGTTTAAAAAATGGAGTTTCGAGGAAAGAGATCAAAATCCACAGGTTTGAGAGAAAGAACGCGGGAGAGAGAGATACATGGATTTTTTTTTCTTGAGGTAGGTGATGAAGTGAGCTGAAGGGATAGGTGAGGGGGGCCTAGGGCCCACTACCCACTAGGGCACACTTGGTGGGGGTGGCACACCCTCGTGTCTAGTGGACATCTCTGACACCCCCCTGTGATGTTTCCGGTGCTAGATATTCTTAAATATTCACACAAAATTCGTGTGAAAGTTTCAGGTCATTTGGAGAACTACTATTTTTGGGCACCTTTTTATTGCACATAAAATTCAAAAAACGGGATAATCATGTTATTTATTGTATTTAACTAAAATAATAGGAAAAATAATTTGGTACAGAAGGTTGTGCCTACTAAATTCATCGACCTCATGCCTCTCGAAAATGATCCATTAACAAGGTTGATGAAGTCCTATTAACAACCACTTCCAATTAGCATGAACCCAACGAATTTTCGTAAACCACTAAGTTACCTCAATGGGGATGTGCATATCCCCAACAATAAGTATCTCATATTTATTTTTGGCAGTAGGTAGAGGTAGTTGAAAACTTCCATTGGTGATAGTCGGAGATTTTTCAATAACATTAACACCATTCACTTGGAATTGTTTCCATGGAAAATGCATTGTATGTTCCTTACCATTGACATGAAAAGTGACTTTGATTCTATTGCAATTGATAACAGCCCCTGCAGTATTTAAGAAAGACCTACCAAGGATAATTGAGATGTTGTCATCCTAGGGCATATCAAGTATAACAAAGTCTGTCAAGATAGTAACACTTGCAACAACAACAGGTACATCATCACAAATACCGACAGGTATAGCAGTTGATTTGTCAGCCATTTTCAATGAAGTTTCAGTAGGTGTGAGTTTATTTAAGTAAAGTCTTTCGTATAAAGAAAAATGCATAATGCTAACACCAGCTCCTAGATCACATAAAGCAGTTTTCACATAGTTTCTCCTAATTTTTTAGGTACCCCATCCTTAAAAGAGTAATTAGCAAGCATGGTGGAGATTTCAGCTTCATCTTTTTTTCTTTTACTAGTGATCATATCTTTCATGTACTTAGCATAAGGGATCATCTTTAAAAGACCAGTTAAATGAGTACGCAAAAGGATTGGCCTAGGCATTTCAGTAAAGTGTTCAAATTCTTCGTCATCTTTTTTCTTAGTAGGTTTGGGTGGATAAGCCATGGGTTTTTGAACCCATGGCTCTCTTTCTAGAAACAAAATCTCTTTTATGATAATGTTTATTCTCACATTGTGGGTTATAAAGATCAACATCAGGTTCTATCTCAACATCATTATCTGGTTTTTTATCATTGTCAGGTTGAGCATCATAATTATCATTTTCATTATCGCTAGGTGAATGCTCACTACCAAATTGAGTTTCAGCATCAAAGATAGATATATCATTAGCATTATCACAAGGTTTTTCTACTTCAAGTTCACTAGAAGTATTCAAGGTCCTAACATTTTTCTTTTTATTTTTCTTCCTAGAAGGACTAGGTGTATCAATATTAATTCTCTGTGAATCTTGTTCAATCCTTTAGGATGACCTTCGGGATATAGTGGATCTTGAGTCATTGTTCCTCCTCTAGTCATTACTCTAGCAGAATGATCATTTATATTATTATTAATTTCATGAAGTAGATCACTTTGAGATTTAGCAACTTGTTTTAGATGAGTTTCAACCATAGAAGCATGTTTTCCTACACCTCTTACATCATTAGTGATTCTAGATACCAAGTCACTTAAGCGAGCAATAATATCTGAGTTTTTTTCAATTGTTTCATAACATAGGAGTTGCTTTCTAATGTAAATATCAAACTCATATAAGCATTGACTAGGATGTTTATTGAAAGGGATGTCACCTTCATCAAACTTTAAAAGAGAATTTACCTCCACCACGTGTGGTGGTGTGTTGATACCTTGTATTTCGTCCATAGGTGCTAAATTCTTAACATCTTCAGCTTTAATGCCTTTTTCCTTCATACATTTCTTTGCCTCTTGCATAGTTTTAGGACTAAGGGATAAGATACCCCTCTTCCCGGGAGTGGGTTTAGGCGGTGGTTCAGGAAGTCCATTCATCATGATTCTGGAATAAATTAGTCAATAATTCCTCAACTTGTTTGACATTTTATTCCCTGAAAACACAACCAACACCACTATCAAGGTGGTCCCGAGAAGCATCGGTTCTTCCATCATAAAATATATCAAGTATTTCATTCTTCTTAAGAGGATGATCAGGCAAAGCATTAAGTAATTGGAGAAGCCTCCCCAAGCTTGTGGGAGACTCTCTTCTTCAATTTGCACAAAGTTAAATATTTCTTGTAAGCCAGCTTGTTTCTTGTGAGCAGGAAAATGTTTTTCAAACAAGTAATAAATCATATCCTCGAGACTACGCACACAACAAGGAGAAAGAGTATTGTACCACATCTTAGCATCACCCTTTAATGAGAACAGAAATAATTTGAGAATATAGTAGTAGCGAATTTTCTCATCATGAGCAAATAGGGTGGCTATATCATTTAACTTAGTGAGATGTGCCACAACAGTTTCATTTTCATAGCCATGAAAAGGATCATATTCAACCAAAGTAATTATCTTTGGGTCGACAGAGAATTCATAATCCTTATCGATAACAAAGATAGGTGAAGTAGCAAACTTAGGATCATATTTCATTCTAGCATTCAAGGATTTTTATTTCAACTTGCATAGTAATTTCTTAAGATCTTCTCTATCCTCACAAGCAAGAAAGTCTCTAGCTATTCCATCATCCGTAACATAAGCTTGAGATACTTTAGGAATTTCAATTCTAGGATAGTCATGTCTAAAAGGTGATGCAATACCTTTAATTTCAAATACTTCATCAGTTTCAGCATGCTCAGTTTCTTTAGCTCTAGCAAGTTGTTCATCAAGAAATTCACCTAGTGTTACAATATCATCAAGAAAGGTACTAGCATCATTCATAGCATAGGTAGCATCAACAATAACTTGCGACATATGAGGATTAATAACATGTGGTGGTGGTGTTGCAAGTCTATTCAAAACAGAACGTGAATCAAGTGCAGACCTAGATGGCAATTCCTTACCTCCCCTCGTCTTAGAGGGAACAATCTTGCTTCTTGTATATTTCAGATTATTCATAGTGATCAATAAATAGATATCCCAAGTGACTCAACAAATATAGCTATGCTCCCCGGCAACAGCGCGAGAAAATGTTCTTGAAAACCCCCAAGTATATGGGATCGCAATAGTATTCGAGGGTAGAGTATTCAACCTAAATTTACAGATTTGACACAAAGGGAGACAAAGAATATTTACACGTATTAGCAGTTGAGTTGTCAATTCAACCACACTTGGAGATTTAGTATCTGCAGCACATTGATCAGTAGCACAGTAATATGATAGTTTTGATAGCAGTGGTCACATTAGCAACAGTAATGAAAAGATTGATAGCAATTTTATAGTTGTTGTAACAATAGTAGAAACAGTAGTAACTTAGAAAGAACAATATGTGGAAAACTCATAGGCACTAGATGTTGGAAATATGCCCTAGAGGCAATAATAAAATGGTTATTATCATATTTCCTTGTTCATGATAATCGTCTATTGTTCATGCTATAATTGTATTAATAGGAAACAGTAATACATGTGTGAATAAATAGATCACAATGTGTCCCTAGCAAGCCTCTAGTTGGCTAGCTCATTAGTCAATAGATGATCATGGTTTCCTGGTCATGGGCATTAGATGTCATTGATAACAAGATCACATCATTGGGAGAATGATGTGATGGACAAGACCAAATCCTAAGCGTAGCACTAGATCGTATTGTTCGTATGCTAAAGCTTTTCTAATGTCAAGTGTCTTTTCCTTCGACCGTGAGATTGTGCAAATCCCGGATACCGTAGGAGTGCTTTGGGTGTATCAAATGTCACAACGTAACTGGGTGACTATAAAGGTGCACTACGGGTACCTCTGAAAGTGTCTGTTGGGTTGGTACGAATCGAGATCGGGATTTGTCACTCCGCGTGACGGAGAGGTATCTCTGGGCCCACTCGGTAGAACATCATCATGATCTCAATGTGACTAAAGGAGTTAGTCACACGATGACGTGCTACGGGACGAGTAAAGAGACTTACTGGTAACGAGATTGAAGAAGGTATAGGTATACCAATGATCGAATCTCGGGCAAGTTCTATACCGACAGACAAAGGGAATTGTATACGGGATTGATTGAATCCTTGACATCATGGTTCATCCGATGAGATCATTGTGGAGCAAGTGGGAGCCACCATGGGTATCCGGACCCCGCTGATGGTTATTGACCGGAGAGGTGTCTCGGTCATGTCTACCTGCTCCCGAACCCGCAAGGTCTACACACTTGAGGTTCGATGACGCTAGGGTTATAGGGAATTGTTATACGAGGTTATAGAGAGATCCCGGACGTCACGAGGAGCTCCGGAATGATCCGGAGGTAAAGATTTATATATAGGACGGATGGTTTCGGACACAGGAAGTGTTTCGGGCGTCACCGGTAACGTACCGGGACCACCAGGACCATCGAAGGTGCCCCCGGGGGTCCACCGTAAGGGAGCAACGACCCCGGGAGGCTAGATGGGCCAAGTGCTGGAGGAACCAGCCCCTAGGTGGGCTGGTGCGCCCCCCACTCAGCCCATAGCGCAAGAAGAAGGGAGAGGGGGGAACCCTGGCGCAGGTGGGCCTAAGGCCCACCAGAAGGGTGCGCCACCCCTCCTCCCCCCTTGGCCGCCGCACCTCCCTCCCCCCCCATCTAGGGTTGCCGCCCCTCCCAGGAGAGGGAAACCTCAAGGGGGCGCAGCCCCTACCTCCCCCTATATATAGTGGGCAGTTTTGGGCTTTTGGAGACACAGTTTTCCATATCCCTCGGCGCAGCCCTGCTCTTCTTTCTCCTCCTCTGTGCCGGTGCTTGGGGAAGCCCTGCCGGGAGACCTCGTCTCTCCATCGTCACCACGCCGTCGTGCTGCCGAAGATCTTCCCCAACCTTTCTCTCCTCCTTGCTGGATCAAGGTGCGGGAGACGTCACCGGGCTGCATGTGTGTTGAAGGCGGAGGTGCCATGGTTCGGCACTAGATCGGAATCACACCGCAATCTGAATCGCCGCGAGTACGACTCCATCAACCGCGTTCTAGCAACGCTTCCGCTTAGTGATCTTCAAAGGTATGAAGATGCACTCACCCCTGTCTCGTTGCTGGTCTCTCCATAGGAAGATCTGAATATGCGTAGGAAATTTTTTGAATTTATGCTACGTTACCCAACAGTGGCATCCGAGCTAGGTTTTCTATGCGTAGATTCTATGCACGAGTATAACACAACAGGTTGTGGGCGATGATTTGTCAATTGCTTGCTGCTACTAGTCTTATTCTGTTTCGGCGGTATTGTGGGATGAAGCGGCCCGGACCGACCTTACACGTACGCTTAGGTGAGACTGGTTCCACCGACAGACATGCACATCGTGCATAAAGGTGGCTAGCGGGTGTCTGTCTCTCCCACTCTAGTCGGATTGGATTTGATGAAAAGGGTCCTTACGAAGGGTAAATAGCTTTGGCATATCATCATTGTGGCTGTCACGTAGGTAAGAAGGTGTTCTTGCTAGAAACCCAAATCAGCCACGTAAAACTTGCAACAACAATTAGAGGACGTCTAACTTGTTTTTGCAGGGTTTGACATGTGATGTGATATGGCCAAAGTTGTGATGTTGCATGTATGATGTATGAGATGATCATGTTATTGTAATAGGTTTCATGACTTGCATGTCGATGAGTATGACAACCGGCAGGAGCCATAGGAGTTGTCTTAATTTATTGTATGAGATGCAACGCCATGTGCTTACTACTTTTACTTCATTGCTAACGGTTAGCTATAGTAGTAGTGATAGTAGTAGTTGGCGTGACGACTTCACGGAGACACGATGATGGAGATCATGATGTCACACAGGTGACAATGATAATCATGCGATGCCTGAATATGGAGATCGAAAGAGCAAAGATGATAATGGCCATATCATGTCACTATATGATTGCATTGTGATGTTTATCATGTTTTTCATCTTATTGCTTAGAACGACGGTAGCATAATAAGATGATCCCTCTTAAAATTTCGAGAATGTATTCCCCTAAGTGTGCACCGTTGCGAAGGATCGTTGTCTCGAAGCAGCACGTGATGATTGGTGTGATAGATTCTAACGTTCGCATACAACGGGTGTAAGCCAGAATTACACACGCGAAACACCTAGGTTGACTCGACGAGCTTAGCATGTACAGACATGACCTCGAATACAAGAGACCGAAAGGTCGAACATGAGTCGTATGGTTGAATACGATCAGCATGAAGTTGCTCACCATGGTGACTAGTCCGTCTCACGTGATGATCGGACATGGGTTAGTCAACATGGATCATGTATCACTTAGATGACTAGAGGGATGTCGATTTAAGTGGGAGTTCATACTTAATTTGATTAAATGAACACAATTGTCATGAACTTAGTCTAAAAGTTGTCTTTATAAATATTGTAGATGGACAACGTCAACCTCAATTTCAACACATTCCTAGAGAAAAACAAGCTGAAAGATGATGGTAGCAACTATGCGGACTGGGTTCGCAACTTGAAGCTCATCCTTGAAGCAACTAAAAAGGCTTATGTCCTTGATGCGCCGCTAGGTGACCCTCCCGCTCCTGCGGCAGCCTAGGACACTTTGAACATCTGGCAAATGCGGAGTGATGACTACTCTCTGGTCAGGTGTGGCATGTTATACAGTTTAGAAACGGGGCTCCAAAGGCGTTTTGAGCAACATGGTGCATATGAGATGTTCCAAGAGCTGAAGCTAGTTTTTCAAGCTCATGCCCATGTCAAGAGATATGAAGTCTCCGACAAGTTCTTTAGCTGTAAGATGGAGGAGAACAGTTTTGTCAGTGAGCACATACTCAAAATGTTTGGGTTACACGGTCGTCTGATTTCACTTGGACTCGAACTTCCGGATGATGCTATAATTGACAGAATCCTCCAATCTCTCCCACCAAGCTACAAAGGTTTTGTGCTGAACTACAACATGCAAGGGATGGAGAAGACCATTCCCGAGTTGTACTCGATGCTCAAGTATGCAGAAGTGGAAATCAATAAAGAGCATCAAGTGTTGATGGTCAACAAGACCACTAGTTTCAAGAAGGGCAAGGGTAAGAATAACTTCAAGAAAGACGGCAAAGTCGTTGCCGCGCCCGGTAAGCCAGATGCCGGGAAGAAGAAAAAGAATGGACCCAAGCCTAAGACCGAGTGCTTCTATTGCAAGGGAAAGGGTCACTGGAAGCGGAATTGCCCCAAATACTTAGCGGACAAGAAGGCCGGCAACGTTAAAGGTATATGTGATATACATGTTATTGATGTGTACCTTACCAGCGCTCGTAGTAGCTCCTGGGTATTTGATACCGGTGCTGTTGCTCACATTTGCAACTCAAAGCAGGAACTGCGGAATAAGCGGAGACTGGCCAAGGATGAGGTGATGATGCGCGTCGGGAATGGCTCCAAGGTCGATGTGATCGCCGTCGGCACGCTACCTCTACATCTACCGTTGGGATTAGTTTTAAACCTTAATAATTGTTATTTAGTACCAGCTTTGAGCATGAATATTGTATCAGGGTCTTGCTTAATGCGAGACGGCTACTCATTTAAGTTAGAGAATAATGGTTGTTCTATTTATATGAGTGATATGTTTTATGGTCATGCTCCGCTGGTGAATGGTTTATTCTTGATGAATCTCGATCGTGATGTTACGCATATTCATAGTGTGAATACCAAAAGATGTAAAGTTGATAATGATAGTCCCACATACTTGTGGCACTGTCGCCTTGGTCATATGGGCGTTAAGCGCATGAAGAAGCTCCATACTGATGGACTATTAGAGTCTCTTGACTTTGAATCATTTGACACATGCGAACCGTGCCTCATGGGCAAGATGACTAAGACTCCATTCTCAGGAATAATGAAAAGAGCAACCGACTTATTGGAAATAATACATACTGATGTGTGTGGTCCAATGAACGTTGAAGCTCGCGGTGGCTATCATTATATTCTCACTCTCACTGATGATTTGAGTAGGTATGGGTATATCTACTTGATGAAGCACAAATCTCAGACATTTGAAAAGTTCGAGGAATTTCAGAGTGAGGTCGAGAATCAACGTGACAGAAAAATTAAGTGTCTACGATCTGATCATGGAGGAGAATATTTGAGTCACGAGTTTGGCACACACCTAAGGAAGTGTGGAATCGTTTCACAACTGACGCCGCCTGGCACACCGCAACGCAACGGAGTGTCTGAACGTCGTAATCGCACTTTATTAGATATGGTACCATATATGATGTCTCTTACCGACTTACCGCTATCATTCTGGGGATACACATTAGAAACTGCAGCATTCACTTTAAATAGGGCGCCGTCTAAATCCGTTGAGACGACACCGTATGAACTATGGTTTGGCAAGAAACCTAAGTTGTCGTTTCTTAAAGTTTGGAGCTGCGATGCTTATGTGAAGAAACTTCAACCAGAAAAGCTCGAACCCAAAGTGGAGAAATGCGTATTCATAGGATACCCTAAGGAAACTATTGGGTATACCTTCTATCTTAGATCCGAAGGTAAAACCTTTGTTGCCAAGAACGGATCCTTTCTAGAGAAAGAGTTTCTCTTGAAAGAAGTAAGTGGGAGGAAGGTAGAACTTGATGAGGTAATTACACCCCCTCTCGAAAAGGATAGTAGCACAACATGGGAAGTTGTTCCTGTGGAGCCTACACCAACTGAAGAGGAAGTTAATGATAATGATCATGAAGCTTCGGATCAAGTTACTACTGAACCGCGAAGGTCCACAAGGGCACGCTCTGCACCAGAGTGGTACGTCAACCCTGTGATGGAAATCATGTTGTTAGACAACGGTGAACCTTCGAACTATGAAGAAGCGATGGCGGGCCCGGATTCCAACAAATGGCTTGAAGCTATGAAATCCGAGATAGGATCCATGTATGAGAACAAAGTATGGACTTTGGTGAACTTGCCCGATGACTGGCGAGCCATAGAAAATAAATGGATCTTCAAGAAGAAGACTGATGCATACGGTAATGTAACTGTCTATAAAGCTCGACTTGTCGCAAAGGGTTTTCGAAAAATTCAAGGAATTGACTAGGAAGAGACTTTCTCTCCCGTAGCGAAGCTGAAATCAGTCCGAAACATGTTAGCAATTGCCGCCTTTTATGATTAGAAATTTGGCAAATGGACGTCAAAACAGCGTTCCTTAACGGGAACCTTAAGGAAGAGTTGTATATGATGCAGCCAGAAGGTTTTGTCGACCCTAAGGGTGCTAACAAAGTGTGCAAGCTCCAGCGCTCCATCTATGGGCTGGTGCAAGCAACTCAGAGTTGGAACATTCGCTTTAATGAGGTGATTAAAGCATTTGGGTTCATACAGGTTTACGGAGAAGCCTGTCTGTACAAGCAAGTGAGTGGGAGCTCTGTAGCTTTCCTCATACTGTATGTGGGTGACATATTATTGATGGGGAATGATCTAGAGATGTTGGAGACAATAAAGGCCTATTTGAACAACATTTTTTCAATGAAGGACCTTGGAGAAGCTGCATACATATTAGGCATCAAAATCTATAGAGATAGATCAAGACGCCTCATAGGTCTTTCGCAAAGTACATACCTTGACAAGATATTGAAGAAGTTCAATATGGAAAACTCAAAGAAAGGGTTCTTGGCAGTTTTGCAAGGTATGAGATTGAGTAAGACTCAGTCGCCGACCACGGCAGCAGATAGAGAGAAGATGAGTTATGTCCCCTACGCTTCAGCCGTAGGCTCTCTTATGTATGCCATGCTCTGTACCAGACCTGATATAAACCTTGCCATAAGTTTGGTAGCGAGGTACCAAAGTGATCCCGGTATGGAACACTGGACAGCGGTCAAGAATATCCTGAAGTACCTGAAAAGGACTAAGGAAATGTTTCTCGTTTATGGAGGTGACGAAGAGCTCGTCGTAAAGGGTTACGTCGACGCTAGCTTCGACATAGATCCGGATGACTCTAAGTCACAGACCGTATACGTATATGTTTTGAATGGTGGGGCAGTGAGGTGGTGCGGCAGCAAGCAAGAAGTCGTGGCAGCATCTACATGTGAAGCGGAGTACATAGCTGCTTCAGAAGCACCTCATGAAGGAATTTGGATGAAGGAGCACATCACCGACCTTGGAGTGATTCCAAGCGCGTCGGGACCAATGACACTCTTCTGTGATAACACTTGGGGCCATTACCATAGCCAAGGAGCCCAGGTTTCACCGGAAGACGAAGCACATCAAACGCCGCTACAAATCCATCCAGGACCATGTCCAGAGTGGAGTAATAGAGATTTGTAAAGTACACACGGATCTGAATGTTGCAGACCCGTTGACTAAACCTCTTCCATGAGCAAAACATGATCAACACCATAATGCTACGGGTGTTCGATACATCACAATGTAACTAGATTATTGACTCTAGTGCACGTGGGAGACTGTTGGAAATATGCCCTAGAGGCAATAATAAAATGGTTATTATCATATTTCCTTGTTCATGATAATCGTCTATTGTTCATGTTATAATTGTATTAACAGGAAACAGTAATACATGTGTGAATAAATAGATCACAATGTGTCCCTAGCAAGCCTCTAGTTGGCTAGCTCGTTAGTCAATAGATGATCATGGTTTCCTGGTCATGGGCATTAGATGTCATTGATAACGGGATCACATCATTGGGAGAATGATGTGATGGACAAGACCCAATCCTAAGCGTAGCACTAGATCGTATTGTTCGTATGCTAAAGCTTTTCTAATGTTAAGTGTCTTTTCCTTCGACCGTGAGATTGTGCAACTCCCGGATACCGTAGGAGTGCTTTTGGGTGTATCAAACGCGTCACAACGTAATTGGGTGACTATAAAGGTGCACTACGGGTACCTCTGAAAGTGTCTGTTGGGTTGGTACGAATCGAGATCGGGATTTGTCACTCCGCGTGACGGAGAGGTATCTCTGGGCCCACTCGGTAGAACATCATCATGAGCTCAATGTGACTAAAGGAGTTAGTCACACGATGACGTGCTACGGAACGAGTAAAGAGACTTACAGGTAACGAGATTGAACAAGGTATAGGTATACCGACGATCGAATCTCGGGCAAGTTCTATACCGACACACAAAGGGAATTGTATACGGGATTGATTGAATCCTTGACATCGTGGTTCATCCGATGAGATCATCGTGGAGCAAGTGGGAGCCACCATGGGTATCCAGACCCCGCTCATGGTTATTGACCGGAGAGGTGTCTAGGTCATGTCTACCTGTCTCCCGAACCCGTAGGGTCTACACACTTAAGGTTCGATGACGCTAGGGTTATAGGGAATTGTTATACGAGGTTATCGAAAGATGTTCCGAGCACCGGATGAGATCCCGGACGTCACGAGGAGCTCCGGAATGGTCCGGACGTAAAGATTGATATATAGGACGGATGGTTTCGGACACCGTAAGTGTTTTAACGTACCGGGACCACCGGAGGTGGCCCCGGGGGTCCATCGGAAGGGAGCAACGACCCCGGGAGGCTATATGGGCCAAGTGCGGGAGGGAACCAGCCCCTAGGAGGGCTGGTGCCCCCCCCCCCCCACACACACACACACTCAGCCCATGGCGCAAGAAGAAGGGAGAGGAGGGAAGCCTAGCGCAGGTGGGCCTAAGGCCCACCAGAAGGGTGCGCCACCCCTCCTCCCCCCTTGGCCGCCGCATCTCCGCCCCCCATCTAGGGTTTCCGCCCCTACGAGGAGAGGGAAACCCTCAAGGGGGCGCAGCCCCTCCCTCCCCCTATATATAGTGGGCACTTTTGGGCTTTTGGAGACACAGTTTTCCATCTCCCTCGGCGTAGCCCTGCTCTTCTTTCTCCTCCTCTATGTCGGTGCTTGGCGAAGCCCTGCCGGAAGACCTCGTCTCTCCATCGACACCATGTCGTCGTGCTGCCGGAGATCTTCCCCAACCTCTCCCTCCTCCTTGCTGGATCAAGGTGCGGGAGACGTCACCGGGCTGCACGTGTGTTGAACGCGGAGGTGCCGTGGTTCGGCACTAGATCGGAATCACACCGCAATCTGAATCGCCGCGAGTACGACTCCATCAACCGCGTTCTAGCAACGCTTCTGCTTAGCGATCTTCAAAGGTATGAAGATGCACTCACCCCTATCTCGTTGCTGGTCTCTGCATAGGAAGATCTGAATATGCGTAGGAATTTTTTTGAATTTATGCTACGTTACCCAACACTAGATCGGTGACATTTCTGGATGATATTCATCATGTATGAGTCATAACATAGGGCGACACAGAACTAGCACCCGTTCATCGATATACTGTAGGCATGTATTCCGTAAATAGTCATGCATGCTTATGGAAAAGAACTTGCATGACATCTTTTGTCCTACCCGCCTATGGCAGCGGGGTCCATAAGGAAACTAAGGGATATTAAGGCCTCCTTTTAATATAGAACCGGAACAAAGCATTAACACGTACTGAATACATGAACTCCTCATACTACGGTAATCACCGGAAAGAATCCCAATTATTGTCACTTTGGGGTATGCGGATCCTAATACGTAGTAGGTGCATATAACTTGCAAGATCGGATCATGAATATGGATATAATGGTGAAAACATAAACGGTTCAGATCTGAAATCATGGCACTTGGGCCCTAGTGACAAGCATTAAGCATGTCAAAGTGATAGCAACATCAATCTACGAACATAGTGGATACTAGGGATCAAGCCCTAAAAAACTAACTCAATTACATGATGAATCCCATCGAACTCCTCACCGACCAGCAAGACTATGAAGGAATTACTCACTCTAAGTGGGGAGCATCATTGAATTGGCGATGAAGGAGGGTTGGTGATGACGAAGACCGAAGATTCCCATCTCCACAACCCCAAACTGACTCCAGATCTGGCCTCCCAATGAAGAACGGGAGGTGGGGGCGGCTCCATATCATGAAACGCGAGGAAACTTCCTCTCCTATTTTTCTCCAAAAATAGGATTTTATAGTGCTAGAGTTAGGGTCAGTGGAGCCCCGAGGCTCCCACTATCCACCAGGGCGTGCCAGGAGGGGTGGCGCGCATTGGTGCCTAGTGGGCGCTTGGGGCCCCCTCTCTAGTGGGTCTTGGTTCCAGTATTTTTCTTTTATTCCATAAAAATTCTCCAAAAAGTCCAATTTCGAGAACTTTTATTTCTGCACAAAAACAACACCATGGTAGTAGTGCTCCAAACAACGTCAGTCTGGGTTAGTTTCATTCAGATCATGCAAATTAGAGTCCAAAACAAGAGCAAAAGCGTTAGGAAAAGTAGATACGAAGGAGATATATCATGGTGCAGTGTCGGCACGGCTTCGGCAAGCGCCTCCGAAATGACGAACGATGAAGAACGGGAGTAACAGGAGAGGTAGGGTTGCAGTCGGGCCGTGGGAATTGGTGTGTGAAGCCCTCCCCTCCTCTCCACTATTTTTAGGAGGTAAGGGGGAGGGGGCGCCAGGCCTGACCCCTCCTCCAAGGGAGGGGGTGGTGTCCAAGGAAGGAGTCCCTCCACCCCAAGGCACCTAGGGGGCACCCCATCTATGGTTCCCACCTACCCCTTTGGCCCTTGGGCCTTCGCGGGAGGGGCTCCTAGACAACCAAGGGTTGGTGGGCCTCCCTCTAGAGCCCATGTGCCCCCTGCTACTTGTGAGTTGGGTCAGATTTTCCTCGAAGAGGAAGGGTGTAGCAATATAGTAGCAGTAAGAATTTCCCACAGTGAGAACTAAGGTTCTCGAACCAATAGGAGAATCAAGACAATCTCTCGTCGTCATCATCTACACACACAAAAACAAATAATTGCTCCCATGCGCACAAGAGGGTTGTCAAGCCCCTTGAACTCGTTACTTACAAGGATTAATTATGATAGAGATAGAAGATAAAAAAATAAAAAGTAAAAGCAAGTAATATAGTGCAACAAGGTATTTTAGGGTTTTACTAAATATGTTTAAGTAGACGTGGGGGATATAGGTTTTGCTAGAGGCTTCTCTCTTGAACTAATCATACGGTGGGTAAACAAATTACTATTGGGCAATTTACAGAATAACACATATTTATGACATGTTACTTACAACAATGATCATGTATACATGCATCACGTCCATAAACAAGTAGATCGAAACAATCATGCATCTACTACTATTACTCCACTCCGAGGTATCTTCTATGCTTCCCTCTCGATGTATTAAGTTCATGACAAACATAGTAATGATTGGAGCAAGATGACATTATGTAGACAAAGTAAACTCAAGCAATATGAATAGATCTCATCGTTTTATCCTTGATGGCAACAATACAAAAACATGTATTGTCCCTTTCTGTCACTAGGATATAGAGAGCCACAAGATTGAACCCATTACAACACACGACTCCCACTAAAGATAAATTAATCTAGTTGGACAAACCAAATGGATAGATCAAAGAGAAATATGATGCTATAACAATCATGCATAATAGAACTCAGATTTGACTCAATTACTTCCAATGAATAATCCAATCATAAACCCACAATTCATCGGATCCCAAGAAACACACCACAAAAGATGATTACATCGGATAGATCACCCACGGAATCGCGACAAACATGGTATTAAAGACCATAAAAAGAGAACTAGCCATCTAGGTACTCTATATGGACCTGTAGGCATGTGGTGGACTACTCACACATCATCATGGAGGTGGCAAGGTTGATGTAGATAGCCTCCCTGGTTGATTCCTGCTCCGGCAGGGTACCGAAAAAGGTCTCCAGATGGGATACAGGTGGAATGGAGACTTGCGGCGGTGCAAAAAGTGTTTCTCGTGGCTCACAGAAGTTTTCAAAATATTTTAGTATTTATGAAAGTCGAATGTCAGGAGGGCTTGCGAAGGGGCCACAAGCTTGGTGGGCGTGCCCTACCCCAAGGTGCGATCGGAAGGCTTCTTGCCTCCTCGTGCGGCTTTCGTCCTCCTCCCAAAACTTTGTGGGTCAAAAATTATCCAAAAAAAATCACCAAAAAGTTTCATCGTGTTTGTACTCTGTTTGGTATTGGTTTTCTGCAAAAGTCAAAAACATGCAAAAAAAATAGGAACTAGCACTAGGCACATACCTTAGTCCCAAAAAATGATATAAAATAGAATATTATTGCATATAAAGTATCCAAGATATATAATATAACAACATGGAACCTATTAACCCAGTGCCCAGTGGCAGTTCGTGTTTTTCGTGCTTTTGACTTTTGCAAAAAATCAATTCCAAACGGAGTCCAGAGACAATGAAACTTTTCGGTGGTTTTTTGGGCGATTTTGACCCATGAAGCTTGGGGAGGAGGCCAGAGGCCGCATGAGGAGGCGACAAGCCCAGAGGGCGTGCCCTCAGGGGGTAGGGCGCGCTCACTAGGCTTGTGGTTCCCTCACAAGCCCAAGGTTGTCAGAATCGCGATTCTGAATCGGATCGAAGCTCCGATGGCAGGATCACCAGCCGTAGAATCTTCACTCTCGGGATCGTAAAAGCATAGATTCTATGAACCAAAATCGTAGAATCACAAGGGTTAGTTTGGATCCTAAAGTCGTAGAATCATACAACAGAATCGTGATTCTAACAACCTTGAGCAAGCCCCCCTCACCTAATTTCACTTCTATAAATCCTAAAATATTCCAAAAACGCCCGAGAGCAACCAGAAACACTGTTTCTGCCACCGGAAGTCTCCGTTCAGCTGTGATCCCATCTGGAGACCTTTTTTGGTGCCTTGTCGGAGCGGGTGGACCATGGAGGCTGTCTACATCAACCTTGATACCTCCATGATGATGTGTGAGTAGTCCACCACAGACATATGGGTGCATAGCTAGTACTTAGATGGCTTCTTCTCTCTCTCTCTCTCTATGATGTTCAATACCATGTTTCTCGTGATTCCCGCAGTGATCTATCCGATGTAGTCCTGTTTTCCAGTGCGATTCTTGGGCTCCGATGAATTGTGGGTTTATGATTAGATTATTCGTTGGAAGTAATTGAGTCAAATCTGAATTCTATTATGCATGATTATTATACCATCATATTTCTCTTTGATCTATCCATTTGGTTTGGCCAACTAGATTGATTTATCTTCAGTGGGAGTCGTGTGTTGTAAGGGGTTCAATCTTGCGGTGCTCTATGTCCCAATCACAGAAGGGACCAGACATGTATTTGTATTGTTGCCATTAAGGATAAAACAACGGCTTCTATTCATATTGCTTGAGTTGACTTTGTTTACATCATATCATCTTGCCCCAAGCATTACTATCTTTGTTAGGAACTTAATACCTAGAGAGGCAAGCATAGAAGCGCTCTCGAATTGGCGTAATAGCAGTAGATGCAAGATTGTTTTGGTCTACTTGTTTATGAACGTGATGCCTATATACATGATCGTTGTCGTGAATAACATGTCACAACTATGCGCTATTCTGTCAATTGCCCTACAGTAATTTGTGTACCCAAGCCTCTAGCAAAACCTAGCTATGATCCTCGGGACTACCTAGACATATTTACTAAAACCTGAAAAATATCTTGCTGCAATTTTATTACTTGTTTTTTAATTTTTATGTTTATATCATCTATCTCTATCAGAATTAGTCCTTGCAAGTAATGAGTTCAAGGGGCTTGACAATCCTCTTGCTTGCGTTGGGCGCAAATGTTTGGTTCAGTGCGTGTAGGTGCTGACAACGAGAGTTTGTCTTGATTCTCCTATTGGTTTAATAACTTGGTTCTCATAGTGGGAAATACTTGTTGCTACTATATTGCTTCACCCTTCCTCATTGAAAAAACTCAACGCAACTCACAAGTAGCACGCACCAGAATAACAACGGCCCTCAAATAAGAGAAGTGTATATCAAAGGGATCCAACTTGTAGACACGTGAGCGTAGAAAAACAAAGAACCGGATCCATAATGATGCAACAAAGACAAACATCGACTTAATGAGACAGAGGGCTAGGCGGGGACAACCTATTCCATCTTCAGGGGGTCATCGTCACCTTGCCTCCTTGAGCGGTGCAGAAGCCCTAAATAGACTTATAAAATCACCTTGAAATTAAGCATGAGCACTCATGACAACAAGGGTCGGGATCTACTGCGTCTCCATGGTCCGGGGCAGATCGGCGCCGGTGCCGATGGGAGGCAAGCAAACACTAAACGTGTGGAGCCTTTCTTTCTTTGTGAGAACTAGAATCCTAATTAGACAAAAAGTGTCGCTAGTCTTTCTCTCTCTCTCTAGTTTTGTCGGAGATCTTTTTCCTGGACGTGGAAGCTATGTCGGACTACTACTTCGGTATGCGTGGATACCTGAGAGGGGTTGTCTGATTCAACTCTCATCTCGGAGAATATTCTCGCGGATGGAAGGTATAACCTTTGCAAGTTTCGTCTCGCTTCACCTACTTCTTCACTACTTCCGCTACTCTGTTTGGCGGTGAGTTTAATCATTATCGTCTTCTTCATAAGTCTTACTAGGTGTGATCGCATAACAGTTTTTTGCATAGCATGTTTGATGTTTAGAGGATGTGGTTGAATGACTAGCACACATATCCGTGTGTGCGGACGTGTCGAAGACGAATACTGTATTCGTTTTAGGGGTCCGTGTTGGAGATGCCCTAATGTTAGTCTTTTAAAAGAGTTATCATGTTCAACGCTCTAGCATTAACCCAAGCACTCGTAACCGACGTTGGTAATGTGGGTAAAACTCATGAACTCTCACCCTTTCCGAAATGTCTCGCCGGATAAAAGAAAAATAAATGTGTGGTAGCTCCCGTGTGTCCCTACAATCTCATGAACAATAAATTCAAAAAAATAAAAAATAAAATCAAACAAATATGAACCTTATGATTAAACATTCGATCATGTTACAAAGTTTCAGCCACAAATGACATTCGAGGAGCCCTCGTTAAATAAAACAAAATCACTCCTCAAAAGTGCACATACATTTTGAACAGTGATTCTTTTTTGAAGGTAAGAACAACGGATGTTATTTGTGGCTGAAACTTCGTAAGAACAACAGATGTTTGATCATGTTTGATGTCCCAAAGTTTAATCTGACTCTGCATAGTTGGTGTTATGCTCCTCGAATGTTATTTGTGGCTGAAACTTTGTAAGAAAAACGGATGTTTGATGTTTTCCACCGCCTCCACTAGAAAGGTGCAATCTGACTCTATCATCACTTTGTTGCACCCAATTTTTGCAGCCAAACATAAACCATTCCTGGTTGACGTAGTTTCTACCGAATCAACAAAACTGATTTGTGGAATGAACCAGGTCGTTGCGGCTATAAAGTTCCTCTTCCGTCACGAGTAACAACACCAATAGCTCGAGAGAGAGTTTCATATTGGAAGATGCATCTAGTTTCATATCTTGATGCCACAGAAAAATGTTAGTCTTGTTCCATCGACACATACATGACCTTAACCAACCTAGAGACAATTATGTCGCATGACACAAATGAACAACGTTTAAGAGCCTACAAAATTCATGGCTTATTTGAGAAAAATGGAAGTTAAGTCCTTTTGCGCACATCTTCTGAACAAACTCTGCTTCTTTTCAGCATAAATAGAATTTTAATTTTTTTTAAATAGGTAAAATAACATATAAAATTTTAAAATTGTTAAATTGGTAAAAATAACATCATATTTAGATTGTACACATCACTATTGGTTAAAATTACATTATAAATATAATTTAAAAAAATAAATATGTAAACTGACATTATATTCAGATTCTACACATGTTTCTAATCAAATTTCATATATAATAATTTAAAATTAGAGTTACAGTTTAAAAGATATGATTTTTTAAATTATTTGTCACTTATAATTGAACAATAAATTAATTAATAAAAACTGTAGGGTTTTTACTTACGTCTGGTCGGGTTTATTTCATGAAAATTAAAGTAGGTTTCTACAAATATTGTAAAAAACTATTCTTTTTCACTTAAATCCGAACTGTGGGTTAATTTTGAAAAAATACAGGGGGTTTTCTGTAAAACACATGACAAACAATGGAAGCACTATTTGCTTTATCAGTAGGTATAAATGTGCGTGTATGCATATGATCGTACAAGAAATTATATGATATATGATTAGTCTTATGAGAAATTTTATGATATATCAATAACGTGCGTAAAATATGTTTGAAATTAAAAAAATTAAATTAAAAACATAAAATAAAAACAAAAATAAACAATAAACCCCAAAGCTTTTAGTTCCGATTGGTGATACCAATCAGGACTAGCACGCTGTCAGCCACATGGAAGGACATTAATTAGTCCTGAGTCATGGTCAACCAGAACTGATGAGATGACGGGGTCTTTTAGTCCCGAATTATTAGTTCTGGTTGATGACCTAGAACTAAAAGCCCTTACTAACCCAAACTAATGTCCGTTTCTGTAAGTCCTTTTGGCCTTTTGGCACATCTTATGAACAGACTCGGCTTCTTTGCCATTTTGGTTTCTCAGAGGGAGGTCTACAATACTAGGCATGCGGACATATATGGCGAGAATAAACAGGAAACAAATCACTCACACACATGGAAGTTTATATACTAACTAATTAACTGCAAGGCAAGAATGGATGATCAGAGCCACAGGGCTCCTGCGTGCTTCAAGAGCGTCACGAGCTCGCCGGCCATGTGCATGGCCATGAGGCAGTCGAGCCCGCCCAGCAACCTACCCCCGATGAACACCACCGGGAAGGCGACGTCGGTGGCCACCTTGGTGCTGTTGTCCTTAGGCTGGAGCGCGAAGAGGAGCGCTGCTGGGTCGCCGTCGTCGCTGACCTCCAGCACCGCCGGATTCGCGCCCTGCCCCAGGAGCAGGCACCGGGCCACGTGCGCCATGCAGCACCCCCGCGGCCCCACCACCACCACCGGCTTCACCTGCACCGTCCTCCGCACGTCGTCGGTGCTGCTGATCATGGCAGTGGCCGTCGCCGTCAGCCACGGTGCCGGCGCCTTGGCTTGTTGCATGTGGTCCGTCGTTCCTGCGTTCGTGCGCTTGAGTTTGACGAGCAGTACTGAGGTGAGGGGCGGAGCTCGGTGTGGGGGAGGGAGGTGGATATGTGGAGGTCAGAAATTTGGGTTGGGGTTAGGACAGCGTGCATAGAGCCATGGAACGTTAGGTCAGCTTCCTTGTCCTGCCGTGCCACATGACACATGCATGGAGTTTTACCCCCTTATTCCTTATAAGTGTATTGTATTAAACTAGCATAAATGCCCGTGCGTTGCAACGGAAGAAAAAAAAAACAATGAAAAAAATATAGTCCATTGATAAAAACGTGCGTGGATACTGTAAAAAAAAGGCACGTACATAAGGTCGACTATAAAATATGTACAAAGAAAGAACCCAATGCAAATACATCATGTCCAAAGATTATAACATTTCTCAAATATTGATGCTTAAGTTAATATGTTACAATACAAATAGTCGATCCGAAATAAAGACAAATATTGGTTAGTATTGTATCATATATATTATTTTTAAAAATATATTTAACATGTAAAATAACAACATATTCAAACTCTACACATTTATCTAATCAAGTTTCATATATAACATGTTTAAATTGGATTTACGGTTTAAAAAATATTGTTATTTGAAAATACTTATTTATTTTGAATGGACTTCGAAGTTATTAACGCATATGTGAGGGGTTTATATAAAAAAATTAAAAACGATTCACTCTGACTATAATTTGGACCACGGGTTATTTAGCACGAAAGTAGGGGGATCTTGTGCAAAATGCGAAAAAACGGTTCGGCCTCACTTATAAACGGACTGCGGGTTAATTAGAGAAAAAAAAAACAGAGGTCTTTCTGTAAAAGAGCCACGACGGACGACAGAAAGCATCCTTGTTTTATTATTTAGAGGAAGAGAAATACTGGAAACATATATCGGATACGACGCTTGTACGCAAGCAAATACACACTGTCACACATACGCACTCACTAAAAATTGGTACATCGATCAAAGACACGTATGAGTTTCCTTGTAGATAGATACGTCTATCGAACATGCATGACGTAAATGCATTCCACTGTACGGAGCCAACAACAAAAATGGTAAGAGCATTTACCCCTGTACTTGGCAATTCCGACTCACTATAAACTCGCAAATGTGTCCGGATGCATTCGTGAATGGTGACCCGACCATGTTTTAAATTTATAACTCTGCACCCCGAATCTCTTGTATTTCAACTCTTAGATTCATTCATATAAAGCATGCAAAAATAAAAATAAAATCACACGTACTATCACTAGTAAAAAAAGGGCTTTTTGTCCCGGTTCATAAGGACCTTCTGTCCTGGTTTCGGAACCGGGACAAAAATGTCGTTACTAATGCCCTTTGCCTTTAGTCCCGGTTCTTACACGAACCGGGACAGATGGACCTCCACGTGGCCGTTGCGGCCAGGCCAGGCAGGGGGGCCTTTAGTCCCGGTTGATGACACCAACCAGGACCAAAAGGCATTCACGCGTCAGCATCTAGCTGGAGCTGAGGTTTTTTTAAAGGGGTTAATTTAGGTTGTTATTAGCTAGCTAATAGAGAAAAGTTTTCTCTCTTATATATCTCCGTGATTGGTCATCCGTCGTGCTTTGTCGAACATATTTACAAAATGTAGACACGAGTTACTCGCACATATATGCATCTTTTTTACATTATATCATTTCATATCATTTTCGTCGAATGGCAATAGTATTCTAATCGATCATCTAACAACTCATCATCAACTTAATCATATACCAAGTTATCATATGATACACATAAAATAAAACAGAGAAACATCATAATATATATATAGTCATCATATGAATCATGCATCCTAATTAATCGATCATGTCAAATAATAATATAAACTAGAATAACTTGTCTCTCATAAGACCTAGTCCTCGCTCTTAGATATAATGTCATAAAACAGAATAAGACCTATGGCTCCATGATGAATCACAGAGATCCAACGGTCTCCAGCTTGTGGCTTGCGAACCTTCTTTATTTCTCTACATGCTTTAATTTGGAGTCTTTTTTATCTTGATCTGAAGTTAATCAAGTATGGAGCATAGAACTCAGCCCTCAACGGGCTTCTAATTCTCATTTGACCTTCTGGATCCATTAACGGAGGCACTATATCATGTGGCAGTTGCTGTTGAAGAACATGATCCATACGTGTAGTGTGTCGTGTCAATTAATTTTCGTAATTCAGTCGAAGCAACGAAATAAGCTATAAATTGTAATTTAACAAATTTAGTATATAGATGAACACCAACTATTTCTAAATATAAATGCAAATTACTTCACATGGAGGTAAAACAGGAAGCATATCATCGACAACCACCCAAATTTTGTAATAATTTAATATTTCAAAAATACTTAGAAATTTTGTAATTGTCCACAAGATGTGGGCATTATATAAACCATTCAAAACGACCACATGTGCTACGGTCATTCAAAGGATAATTTGGGTTGTTGTTGTTGTTTGTACAACATGTAACATGATATAATTATTACTATGGCCCAATAACTAGAAACCTACAACATGTGGCCAAAGTTTTAATAGACGATGAACACCACATGACATGTAAATTGCGAGAGCAAAACAGATTGACTACACCAACTATTTATAAATATAAATGCAAATTAGTTGACAAATATGGTTGAGAAACTCACATGGAGGTAAAACAGGAAGCATATCATCGACAACCACCCAAATGTCGATGTTGTCTCGCATATTATCTTCAGGACGAAGATCGAAGGTGATTTTCATTCCCTTCTGAAATCCATATGCCTTGCAAAGATCTTCCCACTTTGGGCACCAAAATTCTGTTTGAAAAACTGAATTAAGTACTTGGATAACAAATGTGTGACCATGTATAGTCCTCAGCTTAGCGCTCCTCGTCTCAATTCTCCCGTGGTCTTCGAAACCGAGCCTCTCCAACACATATCTTATTGCATGGCAAGGGAGGTACTGTTGGAATTATGCCCTAGAGGCAATAATAAATATAGTTATTATTATAATTCCTGTATCAAGATAATAGTTTATTATCCATGCTATAATTGTATTGAATGAAGACTCATTTACATGTGTGGATACATAGACAAAACACCGTCCCTAGCATGCCTCTAGTTGGCTAGCTAGTTGATCGATGATAGTCAGTGTCTTCTGATTATGAACAAGGTGTTGTTGCTTGATAACTGGATCACGTCATTGGGAGAATCATGTGATGGACTAGACCCAAACTAATAACGTAGCATGTTGATCGTGTCATTTTGTTGCTACTGTTTTCTGCGTGTCAAGTATTTATTCCTATGACCATGAGATCATATAACTCACTGACACCGGAGGAATGCTTTGTGTGTATCAAACGTCGCAACGTAACTGGGTGACTATAAAGATGCTCTACAGGTATCTCCGAAGGTGTTAGTTGAGTTAGTATGGATCAAGACTGAGATTTGTCACTCCGTGTGACGGAGAGGTATCTCGGGGCCCACTCGGTAATACAACATCACACATAAGCCTTGCAAGCAATGTAACTTAGTGTAAGTTGCGGGATCTTGTATTACGGAACGAGTAAAGAGACTTGCCGGTAAACGAGATTGAAATAGGTATGCGGATACTGACGATCGAATCTCGGGCAAGTAACATACCGAAGGACAAAGGGAATGACATACGGGATTATACGAATCCTTGGCACTGAGGTTCAAACGATAAGATCTTCGTAGAATATGTAGGATCTAATATGGGCATCCAGGTCCCGCTATTGGATATTGACCGAGGAGTCTCTCGGGTCATGTCTACATAGTTCTCGAACCCGCAGGGTCTGCACACTTAAGGTTCGACGTTGTTTTATGCGTATTTGAGTTATATGGTTGGTTACCGAATGTTGTTCGGAGTCCCGGATGAGATCACGGATGTCACGAGGGTTTCCGGAATGGTCCGGAAACGAAGATTGATATATAGGATGACCTCATTTGATTACCGGAAGGTTTTCGGAGTTACCGGGAATGTACCAGGAATGATGAATGGGTTCCGGGAGTTCACCGGGGGGGCAACCCACCCCGGGGAAGCCCATAGGCCTTTGGGGAGACACACCAGCCCTTAGTGGGCTGGTGGGACAGGCCACAAGTGCCCTATGCGCCAAGGAGAAGAAAATCAAGAGAGAAAGAAAAAAAAAGGAGGAGGTGAGAAGGAAGGGGGACTCCCTCCCACCAAACCTAGTCCAACTCGGTTTGGGGGGGAGAGTCCTCCCCCTTGGACTCGGCCGACCCCCTTGGGGCTCCTTGAGCCCCAAGGCAAGGCCCCCTCCCTCCCACCTATATATACGGAGGTTTTAGGGCTGATTTGAGACGACTTTTCCACGGCAGCCCGACCACATACCTCCACGGTTTTTCCTCTAGATCGCGTTTCTGCGGAGCTCGGGCGGAGCCCTGCTGAGACAAGGTCATCACCAACCTCCGGAGCGCCGTCACGCTGCCGGAGAACTCTTCTACCTCTCCGTCTCTCTTGCTGGATCAAGAAGGCCGAGATCATCGTCGAGCTGTACATGTGCTGAACGCGGAGGTGCCGTCCGTTCGGTACTAGATCGTGGGACTGATCGCGGGATTGTTCGCGGGGCGGATCGAGGGACGTGAGGACGTTCCACTACATCAACCGCGTTCTCTAACGCTTCTGCTGTACAGTCTACAAGGGTACGTAGATCACTCATCCCCTCTCGTAGATGGACATCACCATGATAGGTCTTCGTGCGCGTAGGAAAATTTTTGTTTCCCATGCGACGTTCTCCAACAGTGGCATCATGAGCTAGGTTCATGCGTAGATGTCTTCTCGAGTAGAACACAAAAGTTTTTGTGGGCGGTGATGTGCGTTTTGCTGCCCTCCTTAGTCTTTTCTTGATTCCGCGGTATTGTTGGATTGAAGCGGCTTGGACCGACATTACTCGTACGCTTATGAGAGACTGGTTTCATCGTTACGAGTAACCCCCTTTGCTCAAAGATGACTGGCAAGTGACGGTTTCTCCAACTTTAGTTGAATCGGATTTGACCGAGGATGTCCTTGGATGAGGTTAAATAGCAACTCATATATCTCCGTTGTGGTGTTTGCGTAAGTAAGATGCGATCCTACTAGATGCCCATGGTCACCACGTAAAACATGCAACAACAAAATTAGAGGACGTCTAACTTGTTTTTGCAGGGTATGCTTGTGATGTGATATGGCCAACGATGTGATGTGATATATTGGATGTATGAGATGATCATGTTGTAATAGAAATATCGACTTGCACGTCGATGGTACGGCAACCGGTAGGAGCCATAGGGTTGTCTTTATACTAACGTTTGTGCTTGCAGATACGTTTACTATTTTGCTAGGATGTAGCTTTGGTAGTAATAGCATGAGTAGCACGAAAACCCCGATGGCAACACGTTGATGGATGATCATGGTGTGGCGCCGGTGACAAGAAGATCGTGCCGGTGCTTTGGTGATGGAGATCAAGAAGCATGTGATGATGGCCATATCATGTCACTTATGAATTGCATGTGATGTTAATCCTTTTATGCACCTTATTTTGCTTAGAACGACGGTAGCATTATGAGGTGATCTCTCACTAAAATTTCAAGACGAAATTGTGTTCTCCCCGACTGTGCACTGTTGCTACAGTTCGTCGTTTCGAGACACCACGTGATGATCGGGTGTGATAGACTCAACGTTCACATACAACGGGTGCAAAACAGTTGCGCACGCGGAACACTCGGGTTAAGCTTGACGAGCCTAGCATGTGCAGACATGGCCTCGGAACACATGAGACCGAAAGGTCGATCATGAATCATATAGCTGATATGATTAGCATAGGGATGCTTACCACTGAAACTATACTCAACTCACGTGATGATCGGACTTGGGATAGTGTAAGTGGATCATGAACCACTCAAATGACCAGAGAGATGTACTTTTTGAGTGGGAGTTTAGCATATAATTTGATTAAGTTGAACTCTAATTATCTTGAACATAGTCTAAGTCCACTTTGAATATATTTGTGTTGTAGATCATGGCTCACGCGACAGTCATCCTGAATTTTAATACGTTCCTAGAGAAAACTAAGTTGAAAGATGATGGAAGCAACTTTGTAGACTGGGCTCGTAATCTTAAGCTAATCTTACAAGCTGGGAAGAAGGATTATGTCCTTAATGCTGCGCTAGGAAATGAACCACCCGCTACGGCTGATCAGGATGTTAAGAACGCTTGGTTAGCACGTAAGGAGGACTACTCAATAGTTCAATGTGCAGTCTTGTATGGCTTAGAACCGGGACTTCAACGTCGCTTTGAGCGTCATGAAGCATTTGAGATGTTCCAGGAGTTGGAGTTTATCTTTTAGAAGAACGCCCGGATCGAGAGGTATGAGACCTCCGATAAATTCTATGCTTGCAAGATGGAGGAAAACTCGTCTGTCAGTGAACATGTGCTCAAAATGTCTGGGTACTCAAACCGTCTAGCTGAGCTGGGGATTGAACTCCCGCAAGAAGCTATCACTGACAGAATCCTTCAATCACTACCGCCAAGCTACAATGGCTTTGTGTTGAACTACAACATGCAAGGGATGAACAAGTCTCCCGGCGAGTTGTTTGCGATGTTGAAAGTCGCAGAGTCTGAACTCCGTAAAGAGCATCAAGTGTTGATGGTGAATAAGACCACTAGTTTCAAGAGAAACGGCAAAGGCAAGAAGGGCAATTCGAAGAAGAGCGGCAAGCCTGTTGCCAATCCGCCGAAGAAACCCAAGACTGGACCTAAGCCTGAAACGGAGTGCTACTATTGCAAGGGTATGGGTCACTGGAAGCGCAATTGCCCCAAGTATCTGGCAGATAAGAAGGCGGGCAAAGAAAAATCAGGTATATTTGATATACATGTTATTGATGTGTACTTAACCGGCTCTCGTAGTAGTGCGTGGGTATTCGGTACCGGTTCTGTTGCTCATATTTGCAACTCGAAACAGGAACTGCGGAATAGACGAAGGCTGGTGAAAGATGAAGTGACGATGCGCGTAGAAAATGGTTCCAAGGTTGATGCAATCGCCGTCGGCACAGTGTCACTTCAGCTACCGTCGGGATTAGTGATGAACTTAAATCATTGTTATTTAGTGCCTGCGTTGAGCATGAACATTATATCTGGATCTTGTTTATTGCGAGACGGTTACTCTTTTAAGTCAGAGAATAATGGTTGTTCTATTTCTATGAGTAACATCTTTTATGGTCATGCACCGAATGTGAGAGGATTGTTCATATTGAATCTTGATAGCGATACGCATATACATAACATTGAGACCAAAAGAGTTAGAGTAAACAATGATAGCGCCATATTTTGTGGCACTGCCGCTTGGGTCATATTGGTGTAAAGCGCATGAAGAAACTCCATGCTGATGGACTTTTGGAGTCACTTGACTTTGATTCACTTGACACGTGCGAACCATGCCTCATGGGCAAGATGACTAAGACTCCGTTCTCCGGAACAATGGAGCGTGCTAGTAACTTATTGGAAATCATACATACCGATGTGTGTGGTCCAATGAGCGTGGAGGCACGCGGCGGATATCGTTATTTTCTCACCTTCACTGATGATTTGAGTAGGTATGGTTATGTCTACTTGATGAAGCACAAGTCTGAAACATTTGAAAAGTTCAAGCAATTTCAGAGTGAAGTGGAAAATCATCGTAACAAGAAGATCAAGTTCCTACGGTCTGATCGTGGAGGTGAATATCTGAGTTTCGAGTTTGGTGATCACTTAAGAAAATGTGGAATTGTTTCACAGTTGACACCGCCTGGAACACCACAGCGTAATGGTGTGTCCGAACGTCGTAATCGTACTTTGTTAGAGATGGTGCGATCTATGATGTCTCTTACTGATTTGCCGTTATCATTTTGGGGTTATGCATTAGAAACAGCTGCATTCACTTTAAATAGGGCACCATCAAAATCCGTTGAGACGACACCATACGAACTGTGGTATGGCAAAAGGCCAAAGTTGTCGTTTCTTAAAGTTTGGGGATGTGATGCTTATGTCAAAAAGCTTCAGCCTGAAAAGCTGGAACCCAAAGCGGAAAGGTGCGTCTTCATAGGTTACCCAAAAGAGACAGTTGGGTACACCTTCTATCTCAAATCCGAGGGCAAAGTGTTTGTTGCTAAAAACGGAGCTTTTCTCGAGAAGGAGTTTCTCTCGAGAGAATTGAGTGGGAGGAAGATAGAACTTGACGAGGTTGTCGAACCTCTCATCCCTCTGGATGGTGGCGCAGGGCAAGGGGAAACCTCTGTCATTGCGACGCCAGTTGAGGAGGAAGTTAATGATGATGATCATGAGACTCCAGTTCAAGTTTCTGTTGAACCACGCAGGTCGACGAGATCACGCGTTGCTCCAGAGTGGTACGGTAATCCCGTCTTATCAATCATGTTGTTAGACAACAATGAACCTGCAAATTATGAAGAAGCAATGGTGGGCCCAGATTCCAACAAATGGCTAGAAGCCATGAAGTCCGAGATAGGATCCATGTATGAGAACAAAGTGTGGACTTTGGAGATACTACCTGAGGGCCGCAAGGCTATTCAGAACAAATGGATCTTTAAGAAGAAGACGGACGCTGACGGTAATGTGATCGTTTATAAAGCTCGACTTGTGGCAAAGGGTTTTTCACAAGTTCCAGGAGTTGACTACGATGAGACTTTCTCACCCGTAGCGATGCTTAAGTCCGTCAGAATCATGTTAGCAATAGCTGCATTTTTCGATTATGAAATCTGGCAGATGGATGTCAAAACGGCGTTCCTTAACGGTTTCCTTAAGGAAGAGTTGTATATGATGCAACCCGAAGGTTTTGTCGATCCTAAGAATGCTAACAAGGTGTGCAAGCTCCAGCGATCCATTTATGGACTGGTGCAAGCATCTCGGAGTTGGAACAAACGCTTTGATGAGGTGATCAAAGCATTTGGGTTTATACAAGTGGTTGGAGAATCTTGTATTTACAAGAAAGTGAGTGGGAGCTCTGTGGCATTTCTAATATTATATGTGGATGACATATTACTGATTGGAAACAACGTAGAGCTTTTGGAGAGCATGAAAGGTTACTTGAATAAAAGTTTCTCTATGAAGGACCTAGGAGAAGCTTCTTACATTCTAGGCATTAAGATCTATAGGGATAGATCAAAACGCCTGATAGGACTTTCACAAAGCACATACCTTGATAAAGTTTTGAAAAGGTTCAAAATGGAACAGTCCAAGAAAGGGTTCTTGCGAGTTTTACAAGGTACAAGATTGAGTAAGACTCAGTGCCCAGCAACTGATGAAGATAGAGAGCATATGCGCTCCGTCCCCTATGCTTCAGCCATAGGTTCTATCATGTATGCGATGTTGTGCACTAGACCGGATGTTAGCCTGGCCATAAGTATGGAAGGTAGGTTCCAGAGTAATCCAGGAGTGGATCACTGGACAGTGGTCAAGAATATCCTGAAGTACCTGAAAAGGACTAAGGAGATGTTTCTCGTGTATGGAGGTGACGAAGAGCTCGCCGTAAAAGGTTACGTCGATGCAAGCTTTGACACAGATCCGGACGACTCTAAGTCGCAAACCGGATGCGTATTTATTCTTAATGGGGGTGCAGTAAGCTGGTGCAGTTCCAAGCAAAGCGTCGTAGCAGATTCTACATGTGAAGCAGAGTACATGGCTGCTCGGAGGCGGCTAAGGAGGGTGTCTGGATGAAGCAGTTCATGAGGATCTTGGAGTGGTGCCAAGCGCACTGAATCCAATAACCTTGTTCTGTGACAACACTGGTGCCATTGCCTTAGCAAAGGAACCACGGTTTCACAAGAAGACCAGACACATCAAACGACGCTTCAACCTCATCCGCAACCACGTCGAGGAAGAGGACGTAAATATATGCAAAGTGCACACGGATCTGAATGTAGCAGACCCGCTGACTAAACCTCTTCCACGGCCAAAACATGATCGACACCAGAACTGTATGGGTGTTAGATTTATTACAATGTAATTCACCTGGTGATGTGAGGGCTAGATTATAGACTCTAGTGCAAGTGGGAGACTGTTGGAATTATGCACTAGAGGCAATAATAAATATAGTTATTATTATAATTCCTGTATCAAGATAATAGTTTATTATCCATGCTATAATTGTATTGAATGAAGACTCATTTACATGTGTGGATACATAGACAAAACACCGTCCCTAGCATGCCTCTAGTTGGCTAGCTAGTTGATCGATGATAGTCAGTGTCTTCTGATTATGAACAAGGTGTTGTTGCTTGATAACTGGATCACGTCATTGGGAGAATCATGTGATGGACTAGACCCAAACTAATAACGTAGCATGTTGATCGTGTCATTTTGTTGCTACTGTTTTCTGCGTGTCAAGTATTTATTCCTATGACCATGAGATCATATAACTCACTGACACCGGAGGAATGCTTTGTGTGTATCAAACGTCGCAACGTAACTGGGTGACTATAAAGATGCTCTACAGGTATCTCCGAAGGTGTTAGTTGAGTTAGTATGGATCAAGACTGAGATTTGTCACTCCGTGTGACGGAGAGGTATCTCGGGGCCCACTCGGTAATACAACATCACACATAAGCCTTGCAAGCAATGTAACTTAGTGTAAGTTGCGGGATCTTGTATTACGGAACGAGTAAAGAGACTTGCCGGTAAACGAGATTGAAATAGGTATGCGGATACTGACGATCGAATCTCGGGCAAGTAACATACCGAAGGACAAAGGGAATGACATACGGGATTATACGAATCCTTGGCACTGAGGTTCAAACGATAAGATCTTCGTAGAATATGTAGGATCTAATATGGGCATCCAGGTCCCGCTATTGGATATTGACCGAGGAGTCTCTCGGGTCATGTCTACATAGTTCTCGAACCCGCAGGGTCTGCACACTTAAGGTTCGACGTTGTTTTATGCGTATTTGAGTTATATGGTTGGTTACCGAATGTTGTTCGGAGTCCCGGATGAGATCACGGATGTCACGAGGGTTTCCGGAATGGTCCGGAAACGAAGATTGATATATAGGATGACCTCATTTGATTACCGGAAGGTTTTCGGAGTTACCGGGAATGTACCAGGAATGATGAATGGGTTCCGGGAGTTCACCGGGGGGGCAACCCACCCCGGGGAAGCCCATAGGCCTTTGGGGAGACACACCAGCCCTTAGTGGGCTGGTGGGACAGGCCACAAGTGCCCTATGCGCCAAGGAGAAGAAAATCAAGAGAGAAAGAAAAAAAAAGGAGGAGGTGAGAAGGAAGGGGGACTCCCTCCCACCAAACCTAGTCCAACTCGGTTTGGGGGGGAGAGTCCTCCCCCTTGGACTCGGCCGACCCCCTTGGGGCTCCTTGAGCCCCAAGGCAAGGCCCCCTCCCTCCCACCTATATATACGGAGGTTTTAGGGCTGATTTGAGACGACTTTTCCACGGCAGCCCGACCACATACCTCCACGGTTTTTCCTCTAGATCGCGTTTCTGCGGAGCTCGGGCGGAGCCCTGCTGAGACAAGGTCATCACCAACCTCCGGAGCGCCGTCACGCTGCCGGAGAACTCTTCTACCTCTCCGTCTCTCTTGCTGGATCAAGAAGGCCGAGATCATCGTCGAGCTGTACATGTGCTGAACGCGGAGGTGCCGTCCGTTCGGTACTAGATCGTGGGACTGATCGCGGGATTGTTCGCGGGGCGGATCGAGGGACGTGAGGACGTTCCACTACATCAACCGCGTTCTCTAACGCTTCTGCTGTACGGTCTACAAGGGTACGTAGATCACTCATCCCCTCTCGTAGATGGACATCACCATGATAGGTCTTCGTGCGCGTAGGAAAATTTTTGTTTCCCATGCGACGTTCTCCAACGGGTACATATCGCCGTTCTCGTCAAGCTTCATGCTGAAGAACCTATCGTCTCGCAGGTGAGGCATGTCGCACATACCCCGAGAGTCGCCGCAATATTCACACTCGAATATCCATCGTGAGACATTTCCTGTTTTAATGTGGTAAATGTGTGTAAATAACAATATAATCATGACACACTATATATCGAAAGAATTGAACATCTATATATAATAACTCTTCATGCTCGCATCATGCATCATCATATATAACATCTATATATGCATCATCATATATACATACGTACTGTCCTAGCTATCATCGTCGGACATGTCCATGACTTCGGTGTCGGACGTCGGGTAGACGGCTGTGTATGAGGACTCCAGCTCTTCCTCCTCCTCCCCGACCTTATCCAAGTAGGTGAAATCTTCGCCTCCTCCACAGCCTGCCCCGCATCCATCTTCTGTCGACGACAGCGTCTGACCTCCGCATCTGACTTCAAATGAGTGGAATCGAGGATGGTCTGATGCTCCGTCTGCATATTCGTGTCCCCAGTGTCCCTCATATCCTCCTCCTGCTCCTCCTCCTCCAACTCCTTCATCGGATCCACTGCATCCAAAGGTAGCCTCGTGGCCCTTTGGATCTAGGTCTGCTCAAGGAGCCAAAGCCGGCGTTGCGATGTTAAGCAGCGGAAGCGTGGGGCATGGCTAATTGATGATCGCAGTGGACGGAAGGAGAAGCATGTGGAGGGGTAGGGTTTTGGTGCCCGTGGTGGGCTTAAGTAGCTAGGCTAGGGACTACACGGCCCGCCAAACCGGCTCCATGCGGCGTTCACATTTTTATCGGAGTAGTGTCCGTCAAACCTTCGGATTTCTAGGCGATTTCGCATGGTCCACGCCATTGACGCGACGGGCGTGGTCAACCCGAACATTTAAGGTTCATTTGAAGCGTTCATCTGAATTGATCTTTTATGACCAATCATTAACCAGGCGGCCTACCTGAGCTTTTGAAAAATATAAGAGGTCCGGATCTAGATGCTCTAACCAGTGAATGGGCATGTCATATCTTTTCTTGAAGTAAAAGGAAAGGAATACCGATGCGATCCAGTTGTACCAGTATAAGGTCAGCAGACTATTGCCGTCACGTATACCACGTGCACTTTAATTAGTGGACGTCACTGCCATCGTCATCCGTTGAAACCGAAGTTGTCGTCGTTTACATCACTTCCGGTTTTAGGTGGTACAGTAGAGTGGACTACTGGAGCACGTAAGGAATGCGTTTCTTTGGTGCTATCGATCAGGTCGCCAGCTATGCCAAGAAACGCCTACATTACCGCTTGGCTCTAACGCTTTAATTTCGTCGAGGAATCATCCTTACTTTCGGTCAACTTGGGGTCTTGGTCCAAAGGCAGAGAACATCCTAGGAATCTTTCGTTTCATTGCTCATTGGTCATGCTAACACACAGTGTTTGGTGCTAATTTATTATTTTGAATTTTATAAATAGGAGTTGTTTATGGTGTTGGTTTATCCGCAATCCATCATATTCCGATATTAGTATGCGTACAAAGAAAATGCATTCCTTCATCAATAGGTCTTAGGGCATCTCCAATGCTAAGCAGTTGTTTTGGCCCTTGAGTAATTTCTACATAGGTCTGTTTAGGAGTCCAAATCTCCAATGCTAAGAGCAACTTGTAGATGCTTAGCGATTTCGAAAAAGGAAAATTTTCATTTTAAACCCTTAACTCGTAGATGTATAGCGAAATGAATCCTCATTCTAAAATTCCTATCGATTACACCCTGAACTATGTAATACCGGTCAAAAAACTATGTAATCATTCAAAAAACGAGGATTATCGACATGATCGATATTGTTTAGGCACTTGTGGAAAAAATTGGACCAACCCACTCTCGCTCAGCTTGATGTCCACTTGGTGCAGTCCGCGAGGCCCAGTAATATCCACAGAAGGAAGATTCAAACTCGATCAGGTACGTTGACAGTTCTAGCCATAAATCACTAGGTCAAATCCACTTGGTTGTACTCCACGAGGAAAACAGTCCTATGGCCATTCTTGAGTTCATGGAAATGAAAATAAAACCCGTAGAAAAACATTTTTGATTTAGATAAAGTTAATGCATTGGAAAAAAGTTCATCAATGCTGAAAAAAGTTCATCAATTTTATAAAACCAATTACCGATTTAGAAAAAGTTCAAGTATTTTTTAAAAACAATTCATGAATTTTGAAAAAAAATTGTAAATGGAAAAGAGTTAGTTGATTTGAGAACATTTCACAGATTCTAAAAAGTCCACGAGTTTTGTAAAAAAGTTCACGAATAAAAATAAATTGAGAAAAAGTTTCACACATTATATACTTTTTCATGGATTATATAAAAATTTGGCAAGTTTCACAAGCTGACGAGAAGAAGGTGGCGAGTTTGAGTCATTGCCGCATAGTTTTTTCTGATTTTTTCCGCACCTGAAATTCAATAGCTCCAAATTCCTGGCTGCCTTCAGCGAATTTATGAGCTTCTTTCAAAAATTTGTGGACTTTTCTTTTGAAAATTCGTGAACTTATTTTTAAAATCATAGAACCTTTTCTAAATCCGTGAAGTAGTTTTTCAAAATTCATGATTTCTTTTATTTTGGAAATCTGGTTCACGAGGTCCCTTTTTCTATTGGCTATTTCCTACTAAGATGGCCACCGGTTTTTATACACTAAAATAATTTTAGCATTATAAAACATAAAAAATTATGGGATTTCGAAAGAGTATGCAAATTTGAAAAAAGTTCGTCGACTTCAATTCTTATTTGTCACCCCATGCTCTAATATTTTGTTTTTTAACGAAAAACTAAAGTGGGCCGGTCCAGCGGGAAGCAGGGTGTGCGTCCTTTGGATTTTTGAACGAAAGAAGGCTAAAGCAGGCCAACCCATCAAACGAATCCTAGTTGATATTTGCCACGTCAACGTTTTTATGTCTAAAAAGATGTGAGGGTTCAATTTAGACCGAGATTGCATGGTTCATAGTGCAATCGACCCGAATTTTAACTTGAGGGTTCATTATGCCTCACCTCTACAAGTTTCTGGTTTAAGATGAACTTTTTCCTTCGAAAAAATCAGAGAAAAAAGGTAAGCGTCCGCTCCCCCAATGCAATGACTACAATGCCTGAACCAATAATCGGAGTACCCTTGTGTTGTTATAGTTTTTTCGAGCGTTTAGGATAGCACCCACCACTAGCAAATTTGGTGCATGCAAAAAAAGGGGGGTGCCTCGTGTCTCGCTTGGCGATAATGCGAGCAAGAATCAGGGCTTCACATGGAAATTGGATGAAATGATCAGGATAGTGACCCTACCGCCCATCATTAGCGGCTAAGTTGTAGATGCCCACAATGCATCTACAATCGCGCACCCCAAATCCTTTCTATACGCTTGGACGAACGGTCCGGTCATTGATTCGTCAAGAAATGCATTCCACATTTTTGTTAACACCAGACCTATATGTCCGTCTGACTGGCACATCTCCATATCGAGTTCAAATATGGGATAGGTATGGGAGGCCCATCCATGTGTGTCATCTAGTACCGGATAGGTAGGACCCAAAACATTTTGCACCAAAATGGCATACACCACCAAAGCCACCATCCTCCTCCCACGTTCGTTCACCATTTCCTACGTCTAAGTTGTTGACATGCTCCACCCTTCTCCCACATACACGTCACAAGTCTCCATCTGCCGCCCTAGATGTCGTCCAGCCCATCCTTAACCACCCCCATGGATGTTGCCTCGACCTCGTTTGTGGGGCTTGCATCCTTGCTCCGGTTGCAAGCCGGAGGACGTCGCCGGGAGGGACCAGGGAGTTATGCATGTTAACCTCGAGGAGGAAGTGCCCCCTCTGTCGCACCCAGCCCCCAAACCCCGTCCATCCAGTGGCCGACAAGGAAGGTGTCATCCGTCCCACCCGCGATAGAGTTGATTCAACAACCGATTGGGCCATTTTGGCTAGCTTTTCACCTACGCAAACAGGAGGACAACATGTGTCATTCACTGTAGCTCCAATTGGGGTGGACGAGCATGGACATGGGAGGCGTTTGGACCGTCCACGACTAGTTTGACATCATGAAACAACATGACATGATATATTTGTTGTTCTTTTCCAATCAATACATTACATTCTTATGTCAAACATGATCAATTAGTTGCATACACCATTAGTTTATTTGCAATCATGGTAATTTTAGGTCACTATCATGTATTATGTGATCAATGATAATCAAGTAACTATCCAAATGGACTATGACTTGGGGGATCCAAATTGTTCGACGTTTGAAATTGGTAGAACATCAAACCCCAACCCCAACAAGAAAAAAAGGCGAAGGTAGCCAAGGCAAGAGGTTCAGCATTCACAACTTTTGAGGATACCTTGTTGGTTAAAGCTTGGTTGACCACAAGCATGGATCCTATATATGGCACAAAGCAAAAGGGTAATAAGTATTGGGAGAACATCCATAAGCACTCTAATGAATACAAGGAATATGTCGAGTCACATCCTATCGTGACCACCCATAATGTGGCATCTCTTCAACATCAAAGATCATTCAAGGGGGAGTGAACAAGTATGTCAGCTACTATGCTCAAGTGCTTGGCTACGCTCATAGTGGACTGGGAGTGTCAACTCACCTAAGTTGAATTGCTTCATTTTTTATCATTGAATTGCTTGTTTTTATTGCATCTTATTGTTATGATTATATTTTACTAGACGGTGGTGGCAACCACTATGTAACAACAAACGGAGAAGAGTCCGTTCAGATTTGGCCATTGTTTGGTGGATACTGGATGGCGAACCAAAGTGGACACAACTTGTTAAAGATATCAAGGCCGTCAAGAGCAAGAAAGATGGAAGCTCCCGCCAATCATTTTGGTTGGATGGAGAAGAGGGAGAAGTTTTATGGGAGAGTGAAAATCCACTGTACTAATGAATAGCCAATAAGTGATGTGAAACAAGTGGGAGAAGGGGAAGGTCGCCTATGATGTCGCGGCGACAAAAACTTCCACCACGTGGACGAGCATTTTTCCCAAAAGGGAGGACAGTAAAGAGGTTAGGTACAAGCTCATATTGGTTGGAAAAAAGGAAAGGACGAATTGGGACCTACAGAGGGTGAAAACAAGTTGTCAATTGAGAGTAAGAAGATATAGTTGCACCTGAAATATGCATGTCTCAAATGGGAGATCAAGATGGTCCCGGATTTTGGATCGATAGAGATTGAGAAAGAGAGATTTCAACTTGCTCGACACATAGGATTCGGGGTTAATGTTGGTGGACACAAGCCTCTTGGATGAGCAAGGAAAGATATGGCTCGCGAGGAGGGAGAACGAGATCAATGAACGTAGGGAGTATGAGGCACCAATAGCGGTGATGGCAACAGTGAAGCATGTGACACGAATGGAGGGAGAGCATGCGACATAGATGGCGACAAAGCATGTGACAAGGATGGAGGCCCAACAATCGGTAGCGGAGGTGACACGAATGGTGTCCTACCGGTGATCCATCACGCTTGGACTTGAATTTCATTTTTCCATGTACAAATTGTTGAACTATGATTTTGTATGCCTTGTTGAACAGTTGAAATATTGAATTGTCATGAATTTGTGCTATATAATCCATGTGCATGGATTAAAGGGTTTGCTTTTGATGATTGTGGTTGTCCGATAGAAAATATGAGGGGTCGTTCGTGGGCGCGTCTGGGCATGTCCCCAAGCGTTTAGGGGAGCGGATTTGCCAAGTACACTTGTAGATGCTCTTACAAACTCATGCCAAGTTTTTACATAACATGGATTAAGGGGAGACTGAAGTCGATGTTGTCACGACACGGTTGATACTGCACGTGTCTTATGTTTTTAGGTTATTAGCTAGTATCAACTAGGGTAGAGGGATAAAGCGGGAGAGGGAAGTGGATGTTTGTCGTGACACGGTTGAATACCACACGTGGTTTATACTTTTACGTTATGAGCCAGTATCAGCTAGGGGAGAGGGATAAAGAGGAAGATCGACGTTAATGTTTTTCATGATGTGGTCGAAATGTGAGTCTTCTTTTCATGTTGAGATCCTAGGAGTTGCATATTGGTGCCAAAAGGTGATACACCGGGAGATTGATGCCAATGCTTGTCTCTAAATGGTTGAAAACCACATGATGGTCATGTTTTCATGCTAAGATCAAATATTGGTTGTGGTAGAGGGATAAAGCGGGAGACCAACATCAATGTTTGTCCTAACATGGTCGAAAATCGTAGTACGTTATCTTTTCATGCTAGGAGATGGTATCAGTTAAAAGAGATGGATAAAGCGGGAGGTTGACGTCGATATTTGTCGTCACACTATCGAAAGCTACTTGTGGGTCTTGTTTTCACGTCGAGAGCCATATAAGTTGCATATTGGTATTAAAGGGTGATAAAGTGGGGGCATTGACGATAATACTTGTTGTAAAATTGTCTAAAAGCACATATTGGTCATGTTTTCACGATGAAGAGTCAATATTGGTTATGAGGGATAAAGCGACAAAGCAATGTCAATGTGCGTTATGTTTCCACACTCAGAGCCAATATTGATTACTCAAGATCAATAGATAACCGTAGGAGACCAATGTCGATGCTTGTCACGATGGAGTAGAATGCCGCTCGTGGGACGTTCTTTGCACCTAAAGCCATGGGAGTTGCATGTTGGTCACTATAGATGAACAAACAAGGGATTTCCATTGATGTTTATCACAATCCAGTCAAAAACCACATGTGCAACATGTTTTATTAGTTAGAAGTCATTCATGTTTTTTGCGACGCAGTTGAGGGCCAGATGATGGGTATAATTTTTGATATCGAGAGCAATAAAAATGGTATATTGATTACCGGTGAGGGGTAAAGCACGAGATTGTCATTATTTGTGGGAGGCGGTCAAAACCCACTCGTGGGTCATAGTTTCATGGTCAATGGCGGATAAAATGACGTTTGATCAATATCTTCACATGTAATTTGGTTGGTTCATAACAATGCACTTGACACTTTGTTATTACGTGTTTGCGGCAAGGCCAAGGCAGGATGTGGTCGAAGACGAAGATGTCATGGATTGCCATGCCGTTGCTGACAAAGTAGATATAAGTGGTTTATATTGCAGGTACGGAGGCTGGTCGCTGGAGTTTGGAAGGATGAGGCTTAAAGGGGATCGAGGCCGAGATGGCGACTTCACATCATAGGTGACTCTGAGGGTAAGATAGGGCAAACAATCCCGCCGCCAACACTAGGTGGGGTTGCTTGCCATTCAGACGCCATTGTATTTGGATGGGGCAACAAGTGTGCTCAAGGAAAAAGAAAGCTAGACAACCCATCGATGAAAACCCAACGCTTCAAATTGACTAACGCCAAATCGTTTTTCTAGGAAACGTGCTCATCGTCACACCCTAGTTATAAACATTTTCTATTACATGAGATCAGCTGGAAGACCAAGGAATAGTGAAAATCCATACAACTTGTAAATGTTAATGTATAGAGTAATTAAAAAGAAATAATACTAGAAATGAAACTAATGTACAACACCCAACCATTAAATGACACGTAGACTCAATCAAAAAAAAAATCCGTATGTGTCATTGTTCTTAGGTTGTCCATAGGAACTTCATAACTAGCACTATAAATGCCAACTATATAGTTTTGACAAAGTAACATATATATGAAAGAGATGGCTGAATCATATCATGATATCTACTTTGTATTATAAATAGAGTAATCTATAATACCTTATGATACTATATACTCCCTCCGTTTTAGTTTATAAGTCCGACACGTGTATCTAGGTCATCAATTTGACCAACTTAATGAGAGACATATATTACAAAAAAAATATCATTAAAAACTTTAGATGTTTTATTTTCTGATGATATAATTTTTATGTTAAATAATATATTTTATATAAGTCAAATTAACGACCTAGATACACGTGCACGCCTTATAAACTGTGACGGAGGGAGTACTACGCGTGTAAAAGGACACCTAGCTTACCATGGCCGTTCCATACTAACAAATAAATCGTATCGTCCAAGACAGTAGTAAGGGCATCTTCAAGGCAGACCCATAAACTGTCCACATTTGTCTCGACCACGCGATCCGAAACATGGAAGCCATACAACGTGATTCTGTATTGATCCGCGAAGTAGTCCACACAAGATTTTTCCCGCAAACCGGAGACAAATGTGGGGAAGGTTTGCGAGAGTACAAACCGCTACTTCGCATGATTCTGACCGTCATGGCCCACCAAACCAATCCCCCACCCGCCCTTCTTGTGCTTTTCATCCCATGCGTCGCGTCACTTGCCGTGTCGCATACATGCCAGTCCAGAGCATGCAACGATGGTCTTTAAACACGCGGTTCGACCGGGCGGGAAAGCGGCGCAGACGGACGCGGCCTCTCGGGCCTTGCCACTTCAATGTGGATGCCGCATCTCGAGAAATCAACTCCGGCAGCTGTACCGCATTGAAGCGGGTTGACCGCCCCACCGCATGGCCTAGCCATGGCTTTTAACGCACGCTCCGGCATCGTCTAGAGCGTCGCACCTTCCTCAACCCCCTTTCAGCATCTTTCCTTCTCTCCATTCTCTCCGAGCAAAGCCATCGGCGATGCCGAAGTCCTGGTTCTCCGCACCGGCAGGCGGCCTCGGTGGGAGCTTGTCATTTGGCGGATCTTGGATCCGCCTCCCTTGGTCATTGGGGCCATCGGCATTCACGGTGGAGGGCTCCTCTAGCAAGGATGAGATAGTTATCTCCTCCTCCGACGAGGAGGAGCAGCCGCAATAGTGGCCACATTTGCTGTTAGAGGCAGTTGTGACGGATGAAGAATTCATCCATCAAACGAAGATCATGACGAAGCGTTCGCTCCATCATATGGGACCGGTGCCACCATCACCGGTTGAAAGCACAACTTCTCCCTAAGGTGGTTTTGGTAATTAATAACAACATATGTGTCATTGATGTAATGATTCTATCTAGTATATTTCAGGAAAAGTTGAATGATGCATTGCCTAAGGATTGTGAGGAGAACCCCTAGATGCAAGGAACATCTATTAGTAACAAGCTTGAAGACTCTACATTTTATATTTTGTGAGAAATCATATTTGAGTCTATTGGAAAGCCAATACTATTAAAAGAGAATGAGGTGACTATGATGATCTGGTTGCTCAAGTGCTAGACAATATACACCAAAAATATTCATGAATTCTCCGACAAATATTCTGTCCAAAATCCTAAATATCCAAAATTCGGTGCCACCAACTTTTTCTATTCGGCCCTACAAAATTTTACCTCATACAGATCCTATGCCAAACCCTAGCTTCTCGGTGACACCAAGTCTTGTTTCGGTCTGACCGAGAATCAGTGACCAACTCTCTCTCTATATATGTTTCTAAGAATCGGAATTTTCTAGTTTTAGGAATCAGTGCCACCGAGTCTGGTAACTACCTAGGCTGGCCAAAATCGAACCCACCGAGATTCATATATCCGTCTCACCAAAACTCTGAAAGTTGCCACATTTTGGACTAGTCGGTGCAACCAAGTTTTTACTTCGGTTTCACCAAGTTGGGCAATAATATTGTAACAGTTAGATTTTTGCAGATGCCTATGTATACCCCTCCTCCTTCTCTCATTTGTTGAGGAAGCACTCGGAACATACAAACACTTGCCTCATCCATTTTTTTGAGAGAGAGACACCTAATCATGTGTTGAGATCAAGATATTCCATTCCTACCATATGAATCTTGATTTCTAGCCTTCCCAAGTTGCTTTCCACCCAGTCAATCTCTTTTAGCCAAGACAAATATATGAGAGAGTGATTTAGTGTTGAGGAGACTATCTTTTGAAGCACAAGAGCAAGGAGTTCATCATACTACCACATCTATTACCTTTTGGAGAGTGGTGTCTCCTAGATTGGTCATGTATCGCTTGGGAGCCTCCTACTTCGTGTTGTGGTGTTGAACCAAGAAGTTCGTGTGGGCAAGGAGATCGCCTACTTCCTGAAGATCTACCCCAAGTGAGGCTAGTCCTTCGTGTACGTAAGCCATGGTGGAATAGACAAGGTTCCTTCTTCGTGGACCCTTCATGGGTGGAGCCCTCCATGGACTCGCGCAGCCGTCACCCTCTATGGGTTGAAGTCTCCATCAACATGGAGGTACGACAGAACTACCTATCGAGACCACGCCAAAAATCTCCGTGTCAATCTTTGCGTTTGATCTTCCTATCCCTACCCTCTATTTACATGTGCATGTCTTTATTTTCTGCAGCTATACTCTTAGACTTGCATGTGTAGGGTTGCATGTGTAGGATGTGCTTGACTTGCTACAATTGCTGAAACTTGCCCATAACTAAAATAAGGAAAAGGCTAAGTTTTTATTTGGTCAAGTAGTCTAATCACCCCCCCTCTAGACATACTTTGGATCCTACATCGATGCGCGTGAAGGACGAGCCACTGTCAACGCCGCGGGTCTGTGTCAAGAACGAGCCGGCATCCCTGCTCCGGTAGGTCAAGGACGAGACGTCGTCCCCGCCGTGAAACCGTGACCTCCACATCGACGGTCGCGTGAAGAAGGAGGTTGTGTGCCCGCCACGCAACCTCGGGCTCCACAATGACGGTCACGTGAAGCAGGAGCCCACGTCCTCCTATCGCCTCCGTCGCATGAAGGCTGAGCCGTTGTCACCACTGCACAACCACTACACGCGGATTGTCTCGTCATCATCGCCGCCTCAGTGCCACCGCCCCTAGGAGGTGCCGCCCGTGACTGCCAAGGCGTGTCGCTGCATCTACATTGGAGGCAGAGGCAGAGGCGGTGCCTCCGGCTCTCGGGCTGTGGTGTCCGAGACGTGGCGCGGCAGCAGGTGAGGTACGACAGGGGCAATGCCCGTCTCCGCTCCGTGTTCACCAAGACAGACTTGACGTCGGAATGGGTCCGAAACGAACTGCACCTCACCGTGGCGTGGGCGCTCGACCGCTCCGGGACCACCGCGGAGACGGCCGACATGCGTGGTCCCCGCCTTGACGACGAGCTCACCAAGATAGGCGAGGAGTGGTCGCTTAGTGAGTGCTCCGCCAACACCAGTCGCGGCAAGGCCGTCGTCAGAGCTCCGAAGGCCACGTCGTTAGTGTCGCGGCGACACTTGGCATGAGGTGGAGCGGCTCCTCCGTGATTGGCAGGCGGCCGCAAGACAAGGTTGTCGCGTGCCTCCGGCGCCATTCCGCCAATGGAGGGACCATGACGACGACGATGACAACGGCACAGACGGAGACGACGGTGCGGCAGGAGAGGGCGACTACGCATACGAGGTGGTGGTTTAAGTTTTTTCTGATTTTTTACTTGAATGGTCGAAATATCAACCTTTTTATATAAATTATATCCAAACTTAAATGAAATCCGCCGTGCTTGCACGAATTTCTTCTGGTTAGTTTGAATTGTTGACAAAATATATGCAACTAGCGTTGGATGTCGTCCTCCTGCATCGTGTCCACGTGATCTATCTATCCGCGGACATATACAGAAAAAAATTTGCGTGTTGTCGTTGAGGATGTCCTAGTACACTAGTTGGACGATTTTTCTGTTGTGATCTTTTGCTGAAACAAAATCACGAATTGACCTTATTTATAAAAATTCTTAAATTTGATTTTTTTTGCTGACACCAACATACTTGATATTCAGGTTACATATGAAACGCCAAACACCCTAACGTCTGGTATCTATCGTTTTGCGTGTAAGTTGAATGTGAGAGTCGTTGGCGTGATCAAAATAGATCAGATTTAAGGTTTTTTGTAAAACGAGACCAATTCTAGATTATGTTTTAGTTATAGATCAGAACAGTAAAATTGCCCACTAGTTCGCCCCAAAACGAAAAGGAGTGTAAATACGCTATTTTCCTTTCTGGTCATCGACCCCGACGTGCACGTCATCGGCGGATGCGTCCATGCTGGGTGATGCCATGGAGTGACCGACCAACGACCGACTTGAGAAGAGAAGACCCGAACGGATGGGTGTCCTACGTAGATGGCGATTTGGCATGCACGCACGTCAGTCATGACGCGCGTGACGCGGGCGCTCGCTCGCACGCATCATGCTCACGAGGGTCAACGGACGACGAGTGCTCCATGTACGTTGCCGCTGGCTGGTGCTGGGTGCGTGCGCGTCCGCCATGCGTACAATCTTATCCTCACTGTACACAGGATTACTAGAAAGAGCGGAGGGGTATAGTGCATAATCAAGGACGACAACCTGGACCCGAAGGAAGCCAGATTATCTATAGCGAGACTCCTAATTTTCTATCTAAACGTTTCAAACATTCGGCCGGTTAATGTCAGATAAAAAAGAATGAACCAATCGGATCCTTCTTCTGAATGTCCAGACTGACCGAGGTATCTTACATCACTCTAGCAATTATATGCACTTGAGAACTTTGGCAATAATATAAGTATGCTGTCTTTTTTTTCCTTGTGAATGGAAGTCTGATTTTTTTTTGGAAAAAGAGGTTGAACCCTTGTCTCTTCATTAATCGATGCATGCAGCCATCTTTATTAATTATTCCATAAATATTTGACAAGAATATACATCAATTCATTCGAAATCATTACTCACATCTACAAACTCGATAATGTGAAGTCACTCCTCATATCTAAAACCGGTGTCATCGTCAATCCATCGACATGATGTATTGGGACCAACAGTTGTCCTCATCATCGGATCACTCACCCATCTTCAGAAGACATATCCGCATCATCCTTACCAGACTGGGCATCCGTCGACGCCACCACGGCGCCACCACCCTACGCTCATCCGCCCAGACACAAAGACTCAGGAAGATCTGTCGTGCGTAGCACCTCCCAACCAGGCATGACTCAACGTAGCATCTATCGGCTAGGCATGACTTGACTGCTCCACCGAAGCTTCGTTCAAGACGAAGCCGCTCCACTTCCTGCCCCTGTCTTCCAACGCTGCTCCACAAACGATGCTCCCAAGAAAGAAACGACACCATAGTACCGCCATCGTCCGATCTGGAAGACCAGATCTTAGGGTTTCCCCCGGAGGAGCACGAGTGGGTCGACTATAGTTGCACGACGATGCCTTCATCAAAGTAACGGCGCAAAACGCCACCATCGCCCGTCAACGGTCCGGTTTTCACCGACAATTATGTCCTCCCGACTCGTAGCCGGGAGTAGACGCTGAATCTCTAGATCCAACCACCCACCCGCAGGCCGACCACCTTTGGTGGAAGATATGACCATCACCAACGACTGCAACGGTTAGATCTCACCGAAGGTGCCGCCGACGAGACCACCAGGCCCTCCACGCAGCCGCCGCCGTTCCAAAGGCAGATAGCCCATCGTGACCGCCGCCCGAAGCGCTGGCCGCCGCACTCAAGGCAGGCACCGCCTCCAACGCCGTCGCGCCACAGCCTTGTCGATCGGATCAGGCACGCCTCTACATGAATCGGGGCCCGTGCAATCCCAGATCTGGGGGAGAGAGGCGATGTCCTCCGTCACCGCCGCTGGCCCCCGGGCTTAGACCGACGGTGTGCCCCGGCGACAGCGGAGGGATGGGATGAGGGAGATGCGCCCCCGACGGCTGGTTTAGGGTGCCACCCGAACCCCGACGACTTATTGTTAGTGTTGTGTATCTGGTATGTCAATAATGTCAAGATACATGTAAGTGGATACTGATGATGTGTGGTAGGCACTGATATAAATTTTACAAGTGGTGCGTGTGTTGCACACCAGTATTAAAGCATATACTAGCTAGTAGCGCTTGAGGGGAAGCACATGACCACTAATACATTTTATATTCATCTTTCTGTTGCTTCCGTTGACATGTGAGTCACTATTAGTTAGCCCCTCGTGCTTCGTGTCAGACAACTCATCATGTGTTAGATTAAACTAGTTGAAATATTAAGTAAACCAAACCTTCGTTAAACCTTAATTCGTTCATTACATACATTCAATATTTGAACATCACTGTCCAAATCACATAATATAACCTAACTAAACTAAATCTGTAGCACATCCATGTGCCTGGCATCGCCGAACGAGAGCGTTGACTGCCTCGTCGTCATTGTAGAAACGACGACGTCCTTGTTGTCAAAGGCGGAGACATCTATGTTGGGGGTGCATGGGCGAGTTTTCCGACGTGCATGACATCTCCTCTTCATAATCGAAAAGTGCTAGCACGAACAACATGTCGACCTTCCACAATGTCTTCCATCTGGTGTTGCTTCGTCGCGTACAATGACCTCACCTCCTCGCCGCCCTGACACACTCAAACGGGGCGTCGATGGCCATCTGCGTGTCCTCAAACTTAGGATTCGCTCGGTACAAATTCATGACGTCTGCATCAGCGAGCCTCTCCTTGATCTGCACCTCCATGGAGAGATGCTCATGCCACTATAAAAAAAGACACATCCATGATGATACACATTTGTCACAACAAGTCATGTTTTTTGTCACTGTCAGAAATGTATATCGGTAACGGTTTTAGATAGATTGAAGATAGTTTGTCGCCGGTGACAGTAGCAGTCTGTCACCGACGATGAGCATGAAGAGTGAGGGAGAGAGAGATTTGACCCCATCTATCATAAACATGCTCAACCAAGCCAAAGCCGCTCATCGGTGTTATTTGCATAATGCTTGCGGTAGACATGGTGTCGTGTGCCAAAAAAATGTAAACTCGTATTTTCTGCTAACCTAGCCCTCTATGTGGTGGCTTGTGCAATTTACTCATAGTTTAGATGGTCGGTTGTTGTACCATTTTATGTGTATGCTTGTCATGTCTTTTTTGAAATGGGGCAAAAGATTTGCCTCATATATTAATTAAGAAAAGGATATAATTAGTGTTACAAGACCCGGAATGCTAAGGCCTCACTCTCCCGGTACAACAGTTCCCACATGCTTCGCCCCGGCCATGATCCACAGTTTTATCTCACACCTAATATTGTTGAACATGAGGGTGTTGGAGTGCATTTGTGCTCAAAAACACGGGCATTCCGCTCCTTCAAGATGGTCCGTCCCATAAGCATTATCTGGGATGCCATTGCCTTCCTATTTGACGTTGAATCATCAGATCTCTTGGATCACCATTCGCTAACGGAGTCCCGAAGGTGCCAATCCGAAGTATCAAAGTCAATCAAAAGAAGCCAAACATTAACCAATTTCCATAGTGTGAGCATGAACTGGCATTTGAATAAGAGGTGTGGGCCGGATTCCTGAACTTGCTTGCATAACGGACACAAATCATAGTTGGGAGGGGCCCAAGCTTTCCATATCATGTGCTCTATAGGCAAGTGAACCGTTCCAAAGAATTGGGCCACGTAGGCAGAGTCCACGAAGTAGTGTCCGCTGGCTGTGTTCTTCCAAACAATGTCATCCTCAGTGTAGTCGTCAAGGTGAAGGCCTTGGATGGACGCCCAAAGGGTCATGAAATGACGCATTTGCTCCAAAGTGAAGTTTGCAGAAAGTTTTACCTTGGTAACCCAAGCATTGTTCTTCATCACTTCTCTAACCATCCAGTTTTTGCGGGATGAAGCCGCAAAAATGAGTGGAGCAATCTCCTTAGGCTTCCTATCATTGATCCAAGGAGCCTCCCAAAAAGGGGTTTTTGCTCCATCCCCAACTGTGATGATGGTTGATGCGTAGAAGAAGTCAAGATCGTGCCCATCACATGGGTTGTCGATACCAACCCACAACTTGGAGGGTTCATTCCATTCGAACCAAGGCCATCGAAGATGGAAAGCTCGTGCAAACTTGTCTGTGTTGAGAACTCCAAGGCGTCCACGGTCGTATGGCCTGCACATCATGTCCCAGTTCACCTTGCATTTCACTCCCGTTGTCTTGTCCGAGACGGACAAAAGGAAAACTCTCTCAAGTTTGTCGGTGCTATGGAGGATGCTTGGAAGTACCATTAGAGGCATAATATAATAGAGCACTTGTGAGGAAATAACTGATTTGATGAGGGTAGTGTGTCCAATGGCAGTGATGTTGCTACCATCCCACAGGGTGAGCTTAGCCGCGACCTTGTCGTCCAAGAATTGAAAGTCCACTTTTTTCAACTTCCACACTGGGAGGGGTAGACCCAAGTATCTCATTAGAAAGGAGGTCCTTTTAGCCGGAAAGTTATGAAGTATGCTTGCCATGTCTCAATGTAAAAGATGTGGTGTTCTATATATTTTCCATAAATCTTAAACGTCACACATTATGTTGCATTCTGCGTTTGAGATTACTTGAAATTCAATCATAGGCCATGTCAGAATTTGTTGGAAATATGAGCCATTTACCAAGTGATTTTACTAGCAGAAATAATAGATAAATCGCGACTACCATAGCAATTACAAGATAAGCCATGCGATTATAGAGAAAGTATGCTAGAAGCATCTGAAAATATGAGCAGTAATGGAACATATCTAGAAAAGAAACTACAACTAGAAGTTGCGATAGGAACTCAAACAAGAAGAACACGAGCAAGTACTGAGTTGCAACAGCAGCAACAGTAGGGTTGGTGTTAGCGTTGTCATTAGCCATGTTGCCGAAGAGGTGGTCGACGTTGGGGAAGAAGTCGTCGTTCGGGAAGTGGTCATGATGAAAGCGAGTATTCAAGCTTAGCTCTCCCCAAAAACCTTATCGCCCTTCACCCGTACAAGACTCAAAGAGACGGGGTTTTGATGGCCTACTGTCCCGACCTACGGTGTATCCACAAGCCGGGATGGGGAAGAACGTAGCAGTAGCACAAAGTTTGGAACTGGTGGTGAGAGGAACTGAAGGGTGCGAGAGGCGAGAGGCCAGCGACGGGAGCTGAAGGGAATGAGGGAGAAAAAACAAACAGGCAGCAGCCGAAGGGTGAAGTGTTCCTGTTCAATGTCGACTACAGCAAAATGTTCGGCTTCCGAGTAACCTTTTGTATAGCAGTCATGCGTGGCAAAATTTTAGTTCGGCTCGGCTCATTCCCGCAACCTGCGGCGTGTCATGACGAGGCGAGGCAGGCGAAGAAGGAGCACGCATGTATGTATGATGTCTACTACACAACCTTCTTCTTGTAGACTCGTGTTGGGCCTCCAAGCGCAGAGTTTTGTAGGACACTAGCAAATTTCCCTCAAGGTTATGGCCTAAGGTTTATCAATCCATGGGAGGCGTAGGATGAAGATGGTCTCTCTCAAGCAACCTTGCAATCAAATAACAAAGTGTATCTTGTTGGAAATATGCTGTAGAGGCAATAATAAATTGATTATTATTATATTTCCTTGTTCATGATAATCGTTTATTATCCATGCTATAATTGTATTGAATGGAAACACAAATACATGTGTGGATACATAGACAAAATATTGTCCCTAGTAAGCCTCTAGTTGACTGGCTCGTTGATCAAAGATGGTTAAGGCTTCCTAGCCATAGACAAGTGTTGTCAGTTGATAACGGGATCACATCATTAGGGGAATGATGTGATGGACACGACCCAAATTATGAACGTAGCATATGATCGTGTCAGTTTATTGCTATTGTTTTCTACATGTCAATGTATCTGTTCCTATGACCATGAGATCATGCAACTCCCGGACACCGGAGGAATACCTAGTGTGTATCAAACATCGCAACGTAACTGGGTGACGATAAAGGTGCTCTACAGGTATCTTCAAAGGTGTCTGTTGGGTTGACATGAATCAATACGGGGATTTGTCACCCCGTATGACGGAGAGGTATCTCGGGGCCCACTCGGAAATACAACATCACAATAAGCCTTGCAAGCAATGTGACTAAGGAGTTATCCACGGGATCTTGTATTACGAAACGAGTAAAGAGACTTGCCGGTAATGAGATTGAACTCGGTATGGAGATACCGACGATCGAATCTCGGGCAAGTAACATACTGAAGGATAGAGGGAACATTATACGGGATTAACTGAATCCTTGACATAGAGGTTCAACCGATGAAGATCTTCGTAGAATATGTAGGAGCCAATACGGGCATCCAGGTCCCGCTATTGGTTATTGACCGAAGAGTGTCTCAGGGCATGTCTACATAGTCCTCGAACCCGCAGGGTCTGCACACTTAAGGTTCAGTGATGTTTCAGTATAGTTGAGTTATAGGTGTTGGTGACCGAAGGTTGTTTAGAGTGTCGTATGAGATCTTGGACATCATGAGGAGATCCGCAATGGTCTAGAGGTAAATATTGATATATAGGAAGTCCCGTTTTGGTCATTGAAAAAGTTTCGGGCTCACCGGTAGTGAACCGGGAGTGTTGGGAGGGTACCGGGGGACCATCGGGAGGGGTGTGATGACCCAAGGGCTTCATGGGATGTGAGAGGAGGCAAGCCAGCCCTTGGTGGGCTGGCCGGATCCTCCCCTAAGGGCCCATGTGGCTGGAGTGGAGGTATAAGGCAAAAAGGGCCAAATTAGGAAGGAGTCCTAATAGGATTCCACCTCCCTTGTAGGAGGTGGATTCCTCCCTGGTTTGGTTTGGCCGAACCTCCTTGGAGTAGGGGCCAAGGTTGCCTCCTCTCCGTTCCTCCTATATATACTAGAGGTTTTAGAGGTGAGGGCTAACCCTAATTGCCACGTGCTCCCTCTACTTCATCTAGATCATTATCTCCTCGAGTCTAGTTCGACGGTGCTTAGGCGAAGCCCTGCTGGAATAGTTCCACCACCACCACCACCACCACACCATCATGCTAGAGAACTCATCTACCTCTCCGCCCCTCTTTCTGGATCAAGAAGGTGGGGATCGTCATTGAGTTGTACGTGTGCTGAACACGGAGGTGTCGTCCGTTCGGCACTAGATCGGGATGGATCGTGATGGGATCGTGGGACGGATCGTGATGAGATCACGGGACGGGTTGCGATTTAGATCGTGAAGATGTTCCACTACATGAACCGCGTTATATACGCTTCCGCTTAGAGATCTACAAGGGTATGTAGATGCAATCTCCCCTCTCGTAGATGATCATCGCCATGAATATGTATTGCGTGTGCATAGGAATTTTTTTATTTCCCATGCAACGTTCTCCGACAGTGGTATCAGATCTAGGTTTATGCGTAGATGACATCTTGAGTAAAACACAAAAGAGTTTGTGGGCGTTGAATTTCAATTTGCTTCCCTCCTTAGTCTTTTCTTGATTTGGCGGTATTGTTGAATTGAAGCGGCCCATACCAACATTACTCGTACGCTTACGAGAGACCGGTTTCATCGACTAACATGCAACTTGTTGCATAAAGATGACTGGCAGGTGTGTGTTTCTTCAACTTTAGTTGAATCGGATTTGACCGAGGCAGTCCTTGGAGAAGGTTAAATAACAATTTCATATCACTGTTGTGGCTTTGCGTAAGTAAGATGCGATCATACTAGATACCCATAGCAGCCACGTAAAATTTGCAATAACAAATTAGAGGACGTCTAACTTGTTTTTGCAGGGTATGCATGTGATGTGATATGGCCACAGGCATGATATGATATATTGGATGTATGAGATGATCATGTTGTGATAGTTAAATATCGACTTGCACGTCGATGCTACGATAACCGGCAGGAGCCATAGGGTTGTCTTTAATTATTTTGCGCTTGGAGATGTTTTGCTTTATCGCTAGTCAGTAGCTATAGTAGTAACATCATAGTTAGTGCGACAACCTCGATGGAAGCAAAATGATGGAGATCATGATGATGGAGATCATGGTGCGGCGCCGGTGAAGATGGAGATCATGTCGGTCCTTTGGTGATGGAGATCAAGAAGCACAAGTTCATGGCCATATCATGTCGCTTATGATTTGCATGTGACATTAATCCCGTTTATGCACCGTATTTTGCTTAGGACGATGATAACATTATAAGGTGATCCCTCACTAAAATTTCAAGATGAAATTGTGTTCTCCCCGACTTTGCACCATTGCGACAATTCTTCGTTTCTACACACCACGTGATGATCGGTGTGATAGACACTACGTTCACATGCAACGGGTGCAAAACAGTTGCACACGTGGAACACTCGGGTTAAACTTGACGGACCTAGCATGTACAAACATGGTCTCGGAACACAAGAGACCGAAAGCTCGAGCATGAATCATATAGTAGATATGATCAACATGGAGATGTTCACCATTCAAGCTAAACTCAACTCACGTGATGATCGGACTTGAGTTAGTGAATTTGGATCATGTGACACTCAAATGACTAGAGGGATGTCAATTTGAGTGGGAGTTCTTAAGTAATATGATTAATTGAACTCATTATCATGAACATAGTCAAAATTTCTTTGCAAATTATGTTGTAGATTGCATTGTAGCTGTACTGTTTTTGATATGTTCCTAGAGTAAACTTAGTTGAAAGATGATAGTAGCAATTATATGCAATGGGTCCGTAAACTGAGGATTGTCCTCATTGTTGCACAGAAGGCTTATGTCCTTAATGCACCGCTCGGTGTGCTAAAGCCCAAGCGTCGTCTGTAGATGTTGTGAACATCTGACATACACGTTTTGATGACTACATGATAGTTCAGTGTGTAATGCTTAAACGACTTAGAATTGAGGCGCCAAAGACGTTTCAAACGTCACGGGACATATGAGATGTTCCAAGAGATGAAATTGGGATTTCAGGCTCGTGCCCGTGTTGAGAGGTATAGGACCCCCGACAAGACTCTTTGTCTACAAAGTAAGGGAGAAAAGCTCAATCGTTGAGCATGTGCTCAGATTGTGTGAGTACTACAATCGCTTGAATCGAGTGGGAGTTGATCTTCTAGACAAGATAGTGATTGAAATACTTTTCCAAAGTCAGTGCCACCTAGCTACAGATCTTTGTGATGAACTATAACATATCAGGGATAGAGATGATGATCCTTGAGCTATTCATGATGTTTGACACTGCGAAGATAGAAATCAAGTAGGAGCATCAAGTGTTGATGGTTAGTAAAACAACTAGTTTCGAGAAGGGAACGGGTTGAAAGGGATACTTTATGAAATGGCAAACCAGTTGCCACTCTAGTAACGAAACCCAAGGTTGAACCCAAAACCGAGACTAAGTGCTTCTATTATGAGGGGAACGGTCACTGAAGCAGAACTACCCTAGTTACTTGGTAGATGAGAAGCCTGGCAAAGTCGACAAAAGTATATTGGATATACATGATTTTGATGTGTAATTTACTAGTACTCCTATGTCGGGACCCCGATCCTAAGTCATAAGAACCCAGCGTGTAACACACCACATCACTTTGCGGCCTCACGCATGGTAAACTCCATGACTGCCACCTTACCTTGGACGGGACCGTTTGCATCTTTTGGCTCACGTATATGAATGTGTCGCTAGCATTCAAACGACAAAGAACCAGGGTCGACATGACTAGTTATAAAACCATGTAGTACATCCATACGGGGACAGGCATACATAACTCAGCAAGGCAGGTGTCGGTCAACAACGTGTGTAGACGAGTCATAGCAAGCTACAAGGACTCCATTACACCGCGTGACATTTCCCCGAGGGGACACACACAACAGCAAAGAAGGATACATGCCGGTCAATCAATGTGTCCGGAGAAGTAGCAAGCTACGAGGGCTCGGTGGAAGCACAAAGAGGCATTTCCTCGTAAGGAGTACTACTAAAGGCACACAACTAGGTGTCGAATCCCACACATACCAATGAATTTCAAACATACACGCAATATGCAATATATGTGTACATACAACATGGCATCACAACATAACACTATCACTCAAGCTTTTATTAACGACTCATATGAGTCAACATAGTGTGATATTACAAACAGGGGTCACAAGACCCAACACTCAAATCATACAAGCATCAAGCAAAAGCATAAGATGTCTGGGTACAGACATCTACTAAAAGCGGCTGGAAGAGCCTAAAAAGCTACAACGACCCTACCAAAGGAGCCAGACCCGTGTCTGAGATTCCCAAGCTATTCCGGTCAACATCGATCACATCATGTAGAACCAATAGTGAAACTAAAGTTTCCTCTGCAAAAACATAAATATGCAAACATGAGTACAAATGTACTCAGCAAGACTTACGTCAGAACTATCTACATATGCATCAGTATCAATGAAGGGATTGTGGAGTTTGACTGCAGCAAGCCAGCTTTGACTCTTGGCTAACCTATAGTACGTCTACAAATACTTTCTTTGAGGTGGGCTAGCGCACACGAGTCCACATATTCACCAATTCAATATGCCACTATGGATCCACTGTCGTCTCCCTACGAGAACGCCATCCGTAGCACTCACACTTATCTTGAAAATTTTATAGTATCCATTCAAGTTGTCTATGACCATATAAGTTTCCAAGTAGTCCATATCCGCGGCTATTAGAATAGATTAGATTACCTTGCAGGGGTGTACTTCTTCACACACACTCCCACCACTTATCACCATATGCACGTCATGCATCTCGGCAACCTTCAAGCGGAAGCACTAGCGTGGGTGTCGGTCAGGGCCTAACTAACCACACAAGACTCTAGTCCAGGTTTATCGCCTATTTGAGACTGAACCCGCAAGGAAGTCCGATCGAAGTTTCCTCTATAGTCCCAAACGATGTGTACAGGGTTCCCAAGCCCACCTCGACGGATGGTACTATGCTTGGTACACCGGGCCACGATGCCTAGTCTGTCCCAAGCCCACCTGTACGGGGTGCCACTCGGTAGACTACTAGCATGTCCTACAAACACCAGAAACTAGTTGCAACTCCTGGACAGAGATCTAGGTGATTAATAAGTCAAGAGAGTCAATTAAGGATCCCAATGTGCGGTAGTATCTAGTCTTGGATAACATACACGAGACTCAGTTCTTAAGGACGGTCCCAATGAGACAACCCGCCATGTACTCCTACACAACCTCTCATCGGTACCTTTACCAAATCAGGTTCAACACTTTAACCTTTCTTATCAGAACACATCGTTCATTCCAGTTCATCATCCGGATGAAACAATCCTGACACAACTCTAAGCATAGCAAGCATGGCAGGGTAAAGCACATCATAGCACAAGCATCCACCAGGTATGCTAGGTTGCAAGGTTTAGCTATTTACTGTGGCAATGACAGGTCATGCAATGGAATAGGTCAACTACCAAAGCAAAAGCATTTGAATCGGCGTGTCCTAATGCAATAAATGAGAGCAGGAGGGAGAACATGGGATTTTATCGGAATGACCAAAATTGTGCTTGCCTGACAGTTCTGAACATAGCAATGAGTCTTCATCAATGTCAATGATCATATCGTCGGAACCATCGTGTACCGAGAGGGAACACCACCGGCAAACAGAAAAGAACACATTCAATGCAATGCACCAAACATGATGTATGATATGTGTTGGGGAACGTCGCATGGGAAACAAAAAATTTCCTACGCGCACGAAGACCTATCATGGTGATGTCCATCTACGAGAGGGGATGGGTGATCTACGTACCCTTGTAGATCGTACAGCAGAAGCGTTAGTGAACGCGGTTGATGTACTGGAACGTCCTCACGTCCCTCGATCCGCCCCGCGAACAATCCCGCGATCAGTCCCACGATCTAGTACCGAACGGACGGCACCTCCGCGTTCAGCACACGTACAGCTCGACGATGATCTCGGCCTTCTTGATCCAGCAAGAGAGACGGAGAGGTAGAAGAGTTCTCCGGCAGCGTGACGGCGCTCCGGAGGTTGGTGATGACCTTGTCTCAGCAGGGCTCCGCCCGAGCTCCGCAGAAACGCGATCTAGAGGAAAAACCATGGAGGTATGTGGTCGGGCTGCCGTGGGAAAGTCGTCTCAAATCAGCCCTAAAACCTCCGTATATATAGGTGGGAGGGAGGGGGGCCTTGCCTTGGGGTCCAAGGACCCTTAATGAGTCGGCCGAGCCAAGGGGGAGGACTCTCCCCCCCCCCCAAACCGAGTTGGACTAGGTTTGGTGGGAGGGAGTCCCCCTCCCTTCCCACCTCCTCCCTTTTTTTTTCCTTTGATTTCTTATCCTTGGCGCATAGGCCCCTTTTGGGCTGTCCCACCAGCCCACTAAGGGCTGGTGCGCCACCCATATGGCCTATGGGATTCCCCGGGGTGGGTTGCCCCCCCCGGTGAACTCCTGGAACCCATTCGTCATTCCCGGTACATTCCCGGTAACTCCGAAAACCTTCCGGTAATCAAATGAGGTCATCCTATATATCAATCTTCGTTTCCGGACCATTCCGGAAACCCTCGTGACGTCCGTGATCTCATCCGGGACTCCGAACAACATTCGGTAACCAACCATATAACTCAAATACGCATAAAACAACGTCGAACCTTAAGTGTGCACACCCTGCGGGTTCGAGAACTATGTAGACATGACCCAAGAGACTCCTCGGTCAATATCCAATAGCCGGACCTGGATGCCCATATTGGATCCTACATATTCTACGAAGATCTTATCGTTTGAACCTCAGTGCCAAGGATTCGTATAATCCCGTATGTCATTCCCTTTGTCCTTCGGTATGTTTACTTGCCCGAGATTCGATCGTCAGTATCCGCATACCTATTTCAATCTCGTTTACCGGCAAGTCTCTTTACTCGTTCCGTAATACAGGATCCCGCAACTTACACTAAGTTACATTGCTTGCAAGGCTTGTGTGTGATGTTGTATTACCGAGTGGGCCCCGAGATACCTCTCCGTCACACGGAGTGACAAATCCCAGTCTTGATCCATACTAACTCAACTAACACCTTCGGAGATACCTGTAGAGCATCTTTATAGTCACCCAGTTACGTTGCGACGTTTGATACACACAAAGCATTCCTCCGGTGTCAGTGAGTTATATGATCTCATGGTCATAGGAACAAATACTTGACACGCAGAAAACAGTAGCAACAAAATGACACGATCAACATGCTACGTCTATTAGTTTGGGTCTAGTCCATCACGTGATTCTCCCAATGACGTGATCCAGTTATCAAGCAACAACACCTTGTTCATAATCAGAAGACACTGACTATCATTGATCAACTGGCTAGCCAACTAGAGGCATGCTAGGGACGGTGTTTTGTCTATGTATCCACACATGTAAAGGAGTCTTCATTCAATACAATTATAGCATGGATAATAAACTATTATCTTGATACAGGAATTATAATAATAACCATATTTATTATTGCCTCTAGGGCATAATTCCAACAATATGACATTTTAAGGTACCGAGTTACCCAGCTCAATGTTTGATCATATTAATTGAAGTGGAATTCAAATAGGCATCAAATTGCAACTCCAAACTATTTATTAATTTTACCCTAATCATCATTTTCCCTACTTGGTGATGTTAACTTTCTCAAACATGCATGCACATGGTACCATTAGATTTCTTGCATTTTTTTGATAAATTTTCATATAATATTTATTTAATTTGGAGTTATATTTTATTTTCTATGATTTTTAGAAGTTTAGGATATTCTTTTGAATTATTTATAACCAGAAAATCATTTGTTGCGTTAGCATTAAGTCAGCATGACCTCAGGAGGTCAACCGACCTGGTCAAGGTCAAATCTGACGTGTGGGGTCCACATGTCAGTGTCACATTTCTTTAACAGGGTTAATTTAACCTTAATTCCTAAACTAGAGGCATTGGGGCCCGCTGTCAGCGGCTCTATGGGTTAATTAACACGGTGGTTAGCGCTAATAGGTCGGCCACGTCGGCGCTCGCCGGAAACTGGCTGCGGTGACCAATCGGCGACGGGGCTCGCCGGAGTTGCTCGAAATCGCGCTATAGGGGGCGGATTCGAGCGCCGAGAGCACTGGGATGAAGCCCCAGCTCAGCCTCATCCGGCAGGAGCGATAATAGGTGCTAGGGGTGGCTGGAGAGGCACCAGCGACGAGCTCGTGCGATGGCCGGAGTTCTTCCTTGATAGGGTGAGGCTAGGAGGCGGGAAAATAAGGGGAAAGAGAGGGGAAATGACGACGAGCTCACGACGGTTCCATTTGTGGTGATGGGGAGGTCGGGGTCGTCCTCTAGCTGAAGAAGGAAACACCGATGGCGGCAACGCTGCGGTGGCCTGCGGCTCGATTCCGTTGGCGTGGAGGAACTGCTCATGGTGACGGAGACGATAGGCTGCTCGAGGAGGCGATGCAGTGGCCGGAGGGCGTCAGTGACCTCGAGCCCGAGCTTGTCAATGGTAAGGGGAAAGAGTTCCACACGGGATAAGGGAGAAGGGCCTTTGCGCTGGCGCGGTTGGAGGTGAGGCGGAGCTGCCATGGCGAAGCACGAGGTGGAGGTGGCCGCCGTTCTCGGTATCTCCTCTGCCAGTAGGAACAGGAAGAAGACGACCTTGCCCTTGGTGGGTTGGGCCTCTTCTGGGCCAGGTAAGTTTCCTCCTCTGATTTTATGTTTTTTTTTATTTCCTGTTTTCTAATTTCTGTGATATATTTTGAATTTAGTTTTACAATCAAATCACTTTTATAGCTTCTGGAAATTATTATGTGGCTTGATGATATATATTCATAGCCACTCACCAATTTTCAGAATTATTGGAATTATAATTCTGTTGTAGAAGAATTAAATCCAACTCAAATAACTATTGATTTAATTAAAAGTCCCAAAATAAATGCTTCTGTGATTCCAAAAATACTGATTTGAATTTTACCTCATGTCAACATTTTCTTAGAATACCAGGGACATTTTCTTGGACTTCTTTGAAGAAATTTTTATCTTGGTCATTTGAAAAAAATTCTTTGTGAGGCTTGATCATACCTCAATTCAAATTCATTTGAATTTCAAAATGCATGCATGAGTATGCAACGACAAGCAATCCTAAACTAGGGTTGTGACATCCTAGTAGCACAGGGGTATTAGATACCGGGTAGGTTGCTAAGTGTTAGCAACTTGAAATAAAAGCCGAGGAATAAACGGAGACTAGCTAAAGATGAGGTGACTATGTGTGTTGGAAGTGTTTCCAAGGTCGATGTGATCAACATCGCATGCTCCTTCTACCATAGGGATTACTGTAGAACCTAAATAAAAGTTATTTGGTGTTTGCGTTGAGAATGAACATGATTGGTCGTGTTTATTGCAATACGGTTATTCATTTAAATCATAGAATACAATTTATTTTGTTTACATGAATAATACCTTCAATGGTCATGCACCAATGTGAATGGTTCATTCAATCTTGATCGTAGTGATACTCATGTTCATAATATTGATGCCAAAAGATGCAAAGTAGTAATAATGGTACCACTTACTTGTGCCACTGCCGCTTGTGTCATATTGGTGTAAAATGTATGAAGAAACTCCATACTGATGGATCTTTGGACTCGCTAGTTTTGAATCATTTTAGACATACGAACAATGCATATTGGTGTAAACGCATGAAGAAACTCCATGTAGATGGATCATTTGGACTCACTTGATTTTGAATCACTTGAGACATGCAAATCATACCACATGGCCAAGATGACTGAAGGCCTCGTTTTCCATTGATTTGGAACAAGATAGTTACTTATTGAAAGTAATACATTTTGATGTATGCGGTCCAATGAGTGCCGAGGCACGCAATGGGTATCATTATGTTCTTACTTCACAGATGATTTGAGTAGATACTAGTATATTTACTTGATGAAACACAAGTCTAAATTATTGAAAGGTTCAAGTAATTTCAGAGTGAAGTTGAATATTGTCGTGACAAGAGGATGAAATGTCTATGATATGATCGTAGAGATGAATATCCGAGTTGCGAGTTTGGTACACAATTAAGACAATGTGGAAATTGTTTCATAACTAATGCCACTTGGGACACCATGGTGTGTCCAAACATCGTAGCCGCGTCCTATTAAGATATGGTGCATACTATGGTGTCTCTTATCGAATTACCACTATCATTTTGGGGTTATGCATTGGATACAACAACATTCACTTTAAATAGGGCACCACATAGTTCCGTTGAGATGACATTGTATCAACTATGGTTTGGAGAAACCTAAGTTGTCATTTCTTAAAAGTTTGGGGCTATGATGCTTATGTACAAAGGCTTCGGCCTGATAAGATCAAACCCAAAGCGGATAAATGCATCTTGATAAGATACCCAAAATAGTTGGTATACCTCCTATCTCAGATCCATAAGAAAAGTGTTTGTTTCAGGAAACGAGTCCTTTCCCGAGAAATAGTTTCTCTCAAAAGAATTGAGTGGGAGGATGGTGGAACTTGATGAGGTTTTGAACCATCACTTTAACCACAGAGTAGAAGGGCGCATGAAGTGGTTCATGTGTCACCTACACCAGTTGAAGTGGAAGTTGATGATGGTGATCATGAAGCTTCAGATGAGGACACTACCAAATCTCGTAGGTCGACAAGGATACAGACTGCTCGAGAGTGGCACGGTAATCCAATCTTGGAGGTCATGTTGCTGGACAACAATGAACCTACGAGCTATGGATAAGCGATGGTGGGCCCGGATTCCAGCAAATGGCTAGATGCCATGAAATGTGAGAGAGGATCCATGTATGAAAACAAAGTGTGGACTTTGGAAGAACTACTTAATGGTCGTAAGACTGTTAAGTACAGATGGATCTTTAAAAGGAAGACAGACGATGATGGTGAAAGTCACCATTTAAGAAAGCTCAACTTGTTGTGAAGAGATTTCCGACAAGTTCAAGGAGTTGACTACGATGAGACTTTCTCACTCGGAGCGATGCTAAAAGTTTGTTGGAATTATGTTAACAATTGCTGCATTTTTCAATTATGAAATCTTGCAGATGGATGTCAAAACATTGTTTCCTCGACGGTCTCCTTGAGGAAAGGTTGTATGTGATACAACCAGAAGGTTGTGTTGATCCTACGAATGCTAACAAGTATGCAAGCTCCAGCGATCCTTCTAAGGACTGGAGTAAGCATCTCGGAGTTGGATTATGCGCTTTGATAAGATGATCAAAGCTTTTGGGTTTATACAAGGTTTATGAGAAACTTGTATTTCCAAGGAAGCCAGCGGGAGCACTATAGAATTTCTGATGAGTATATGTGGTTGACATATTGTTAATCGGAAATGATGTAAAATTTCTGGAAAACATATAGGGTTGTTTGAAAAAGTGTTTTTCAAAGGAAAACCTGCATTGAGCTACTTGAACATTGAGCATCAAGATCTATAGATATAGATCAAGACACTTGATAAAACTTTCAATGAAATGCATGCCTTGACAAGTTTTGGAAAGAGTTCAAAATAGATCGGCAAAGAAGGGGTTCTTGGCTATGTTTTAAGGTGTGAATTTGAGTAAGACTCAAAGCTCGACCATGGCAGAAGAAAGAGAAAGGATGAAAGTCATCCGCTATGCATTAGTCGTAGGCTCTATAGTATGCTATGTTGTGTACCCCACCTGATGTGTGCCTTGCCATGAATTTGTCAGGGGGGTACGAAAGTGATCCACGAGTGGATTACTGGATAGTGGTCAAAAGTTATCCTTAGTAACTAGTGGACTAAGGAATTTTTCTCGATTATGGAGGTAATGAAATAGTTCATCGTAAAGGGTTACGTCGATGCAAGGTTTGACACTTATCCGGATGCCTTTGAGTAGTAAACCGGATTCGTATAGTGGAGCAGTCATTTGTAATAGTTCCAAATTGCACGTTGGTAGTAGCACTTACAGGATGACATAGAGATTTGTAAAGCACACACAGATCTGAAAGATTCAGACCCGTTGACTAGAAACCTCTCTCACAAGCAAACATGATCAAACCCCAGAACTGTATGGGTGTTAGATTCTTTACAATCACATAGTGATGTGAACTACATTATTGACTGTAGTGCAAGTGGGAGACTATTGGAAATATGCTCTAGAGGCAATAATAAATTGATTATTATTATATTTCCTTGTTCATGATAATCATTTATTATCCATGCTATAATTTTATTGAATGGAAACACAAATACATGTGTGGATACATAGACAAAATATTGTCCCTAGTAAGCCTCTAGTTGACTGGCTCGTTGATCAAAGATGGTTAAGGTTTCATAGCCAAAGAAAAGTGTTGTCATTTGATAATGGGATCACATCATTAGGAGAATGGTGTGATGGACAAGATCGAAACTATGAACGTAGCATATGATCGTGTCAGTTTATTTCTATTGTTTTCTGCATGTCAATGTATCTGTTCCTATGACCATGAGATCATGCAACTCCCGGACACCGGAGGAATACCTTGTGTGTATCAAACGTCGCAACGTAACTGGGTGACTATAAAGGTGCTCTACAGGTATCTCCGAAGGTGTCTGTTGGGTTGGCATGGATCAAGACTGGGATTTGTCACTCCGTATGACGGAGAGGTATCTCAGGGCCCACTCGGTAATACAACATCACAATAAGCCTTGCAAGCAATGTGATTAAGGATTTAGCCACGGGATCTTGTATTACGGAATGAGTAAGGAGACTTGCTGGTAACGAGATTGAACTAGGTATGGAGATACCGACGATTGAATCTCGGGCAAGTAACATACCGAAGGACAAAGGGAACAGTATACGGGATTAACTGAATCCTTAACATAGAGGTTCAACTGATGAAGATCTTCGTAGAATATATAGGAGACAATATGGGCATCCAGGTCCCTCTATTGGTTATTGACCGGAGAGTGTCTCGGTCATGTGTACATTGTTCTTGAACCCGCAGGGTCTGCACATTTAAGGTTCGGTGACATTTCAGTATAGTGGAGTTATAGGTGTTGGTGACCGAAGGTTGTTCGGAGTCCTGGATGAGAGCCTAGACGTTACGAGGAGCTCATCAATGCTCCGGAGGTAAATATTGATATATAGGAAGCCCCGTTTTGGTCACCGGAAAAGTTTCGGAGTCATCGGTAGTGTACGAGGAGTGTCGGGAGGGTACCGGGGGATCACCGGGAAGGGTGTGACGACCCAAGGGCTTCATGGGTTGTGAGAGGAGGAAACTAGCCTTTGGTGGGCTGGCCGAAGCCTCCCCTAAGGGCCCATGCGGATGGAGTGGAGGGATAAGGCAAAAAGGGCCAAATTAGGAAGGAGTCCTAATAGTATTCCACCTCCCTTGTAGTAGGTGGATTCCTCCCTTGTTTGGTTCGGCCGAACCTCCTTTGAGTAGGGGCCAAGGCTGACTCCTCTCCCCTCCTCCTATATATACTAGAGGTTTTAGAGGTGAGGGCTAACCCTAATTGCCACGTGCTCCCTCTACTTCATCTAGATCGTTATGTCCTCTAGTCTAGTTCGGCGGTGCTTAGGCGAAGCCGTGCTAGAATAGTTCCACCACCACCACCACCACGCCGTCGTGCTGGAGAACTCATCTACCTCTCCACCCCTCTTGATGGATGAAGAAGGCGGGGATCGTCATTGAGTTGTACATGTGTTGAACGCGTAGGTGTCATCCGTTCAGCACTACATCGGGATGGATCGTGATGGGATCGCGGGACGGATCCCGATGAGATCGCGGGACGGGCTGCAATTTTGATCGCGAAGATGTTCCACTACATTAAACGCATTATATACGCTTCTACTTAGTGATCTACAAGAGTATGTAGATGCACTCTCCCCTCTCATAGATAATCATCACCATCAATAGGTATTGCGTGTGCGTAGGAAATTGTTGTTTCCAATGCAAAGTTCTCCAACATATCTTGTGTCCCCAACACACCCAATACAATGGTAAATTGTATAGGTGCACAAGTTTGGTGAATAGATGGTGATAGAAGTGTAATATGGATGGTAGATATAGGTTTTTGTAATCTGAAAATATAAAAAACAGCAAGGTAACAAATAGTAAACAATGAGCAAAACGTTGTACAAATGCTTGGAAACAAGGCCTAGGGTTCATACTTTCACTAGTGCAAGTTCTCACAACAATACTAACATAGTTGAATCATATATAAATACCTCACGTGCGACAAAGAGTTCACTCCAATGTCACGAATAGCGGAGAACAAACGAGGAAATTGTTGTAGCATACGAAACCACCTCAAAATTATCTTTTCCGATCAATATTATGAGCTATCCCTATAAGTGTCACGAACAACCCTAGAGTTCATACTAAAATAACACCTTGAGACACACATCAACCAAAACCCTAATTTCACCTAGATACTACAATGTCACTTCAAGTACCCATGGGCTTGATTATATGATATGCATCACACAATTTCAGATTCATCATGTTCAATCCAACACAAAGAACTTCAAAGAGTGCCCCAAAGTTTGTACCGAAGATCCAAGACAAAAACGAGTGCCAACCCCTATGCATAGATTCCCAAGGTCATGGAACCCGCAAGTTGATCACCAAAACATACATCAAGTGGATTAATAGAATATCCCATTGTCACCACAGATATCCCATTGCAAGACATATATCAAGTGTTCTTAAATACTGAAAGACTCAATCCGATAAGAAAACTTCAAAGGGGAAACTCAATTCATCACAAGAAGATAGAGAGGGGAAAACTCCATATGATTCATCTATATTAATAAAGCTTGCGATACATCAAGATCGTGCCATCTCAATCACACGAGAGATAGAGATTGAACACATAGCTACTAGTACATACACTCAGCCGCGAGGAGGATTACTCACACATCATCATGGTGAGAAAGGGAGATTTGTTGATGGAGAGGTGCAGCCCTGAAGAGATGGAGGTGATGGCGGCCACGGCTCCTTCTTCCTTGGTCTTGGTGCTGCAATGGAGGAGCCTCTCCCCTTGTTGGCGTCTGCCAAGGGAGAGGCATATTCGTGGCTCTTGGTGGTTCTACCAAAATTAAGGGTTTTCTCTCCTTATATGTGTCTCTGTGGTGCTTTATGGCCCTCCGATGGATGGACCCTTGATACAATGGCTCTCGGGCATCTCTAGAACCTTCCTAGGGTCTCCTCACAGCCCTCATGAGTCTCCAAAGTCGTTTGTTGGCCGAATATATCATATATGTTAAGAGTTGGACTCCATCACGTCAACAGTTCTCGTGATCCCGTAGTCAGATATTTTACTTTAGTAAAATGGGTCAGCATATCGCATACAAACTCCGTTTTGGACGAATTTGTAGTCCAGAATCATTGCCATAAAATTCCCCCACACTTTCCTCATTTTAGCTTTTTCCATTTGACGCCGCTTCAGTAGTAAATTGATGATCTGAAAGTCAGAGTCCTCCAACAAGGCTCCTTTTGCGTTTTTTCGACAATTTCTAATTAATTCAAAGTGTGAAACAAGAACTTGTGCAATTTTGCAACCATTAATAGTTTAGTCCCAAAAAACAATATAAAGTTGTAGTAAAATGATTGTAAAACATCCAAGAATGATAATATACCAACATGGAACAAGCAAAAAATTATAGATACGTTGGAGACGTATCTGCATCCCCAAGCTTAATTCCTGCTCGTCCTCGAGTAGGTAAATGATAAAAACAAAATATTTGATGTGGAATGCTATGTAACATGTTCATCAAATTCTCTTCTTCTTTGTATAGCATGGACATTTGGACTTGTAAGTGATTCGAAGCAATAGTCTAGTTTTAACATAATGACTTGAATACTCAAGCATGTCAACAACCAACCATGTCTTTCAAAATATCGACACTAAAGAAAGTTATCCCTAGCCCATCATGCTCAATCATTGATCCATTCATGAAACATACTCAAATATTAGCTATGCCCAATGCTCAAGTACGATCATAGTGTTCCCTAGTTGGTGCTTATAAGAGAAGATGGAGACTCGAAGCAAAAATAAAAATTGCGTTTCATGAGACTCGAAGCACATATTATGAGAATAACCCACCTATCATGGAAAAGTATTGGATACTCCCCACCGTTTCATGAGCGGTACGTGCACACAAAAGAGAAAAAATATTTTGAAAATTTAGAGATGGCACATACAAATGTGCTTGGAACAACATGGAAATACCACATATAGGTAGGTAAGGTGGACTCATAAGGAAAAACTTGGTTTAAGGATTTTGGATGCAGAAGTAGGATTTGTACTTAGTACAAATGAAGGCTAGCAAATAGATTGGGAAGCAACCAAACTAAGAAACGAAAATTCACATAAGTGAGCATTAAACATAACTAACACCGAATAATGCACCACAAGTAGGATATAACTTCATTGCATAACTATTGACTTTCGTACTTACATAGGGAATCACAAACTTTAACGCGTATATTCCTACTAAAGCATAATTATTTACTAGCATAGCTCAAATATTACTATCATCAAGTTTCAAAACTATTACAAAGAATCAAGTTTAATTTGTCCCATGATCTTCATGAAAGTTTTTATTATATCCTCCTTGGATATCTATCACTTTGGGAGTAGTTTCATATATAGTCATTGCTTTTTCTACAAGCTCAAAGAAATTTAAATGAAGCACATGAGCATAAAGATTTTATCCCTAAAAAAGGTATAAGTGAAGCATGAGAAGAAATGACAAGCTACTCTCAAAAGATATAAGTGAAGATTAATGAGTAGTCAAACAATTTAGTAGCTTTGTGAGGACTCTCTCTCTCTCAATGAATATTTTCAGATCTGAGTACTTTATTAAACGACGAGCAAATGAAAAAAGCACTCCAAGAATAGCACGCATCATGTGAACGAATAAAAATTTAGGCTCAACATAGGCTAGCTGATAATTATTGATGAAGAGAGGTGGGATGCGTAGCATCCCCAAGCTTAGATGCTTGAGAGTTCTTGAAATATTTACTTGGGATGTGATACGTCTCCAACGTATCTATAATTTTTGATGGTTTCATGCTATTATCTTGTCAAACTATGGATGTTTTGCATGCCTTTAATTTATTTTCTGGGACTACCTTATTAACTCAGTGCCAAGTGCCAGTTCCTGTTTTTTCCATGTTTTTGACCCGTTTCAGAGGAGATTTTAAAACGGAGTCCAAACGGAAGAAAATCCGTGGAAAGATTTTTTCTGGAATGGAAGAAGATCGGAGAGCTTGGGGGCCAAGCGAGAAGAGCCCCAGGGGCCCCACAAGCCCCCACCCCGCGGCCAGGGGGGCGGCCATGCAGGCTTGTGGGCCCCCTGGAGGTCCCTTGACCAAGATCTTGCGCCTATAAATTCCCAAATATTCCCAAAAAACCAGGAGAGCATCGTAATCACTTTTCCGCCGCCGCAAGCTTCTATCTCCGCAAGATCCCATCTGGGGCACGTCCTGGTGCCCTGCCGGAGGGGGGATTCGAACACGGAAGGCTTCTCCATCAACACCATGACATCTCCGATGATGCGTGAGTAGTTCACCATAGACCTATGGGTCCATAGCTAGTAACTAGATTGCTTCTTCTCTCTCTTGGATCGTCAATACAAAGTTCTCCATGATCTTCATGGAGATCTATTCGATGTAATCTTCTTTTACCGTGTGTTTGTCGAGATCCGATGAATTGTGGATTTATAATCAAATTATCCATGAATCTTATTTGAGTTTCTTCTAATCTCTCTTATGCATGATTTCATATCCTTGTAATTCTATTCGAGTTGTGGGTTTTGTTTGGCCAACTAGATCTATGATTCTTGCAATGGGAGAAGTGCTTGGTTTTAGGTTCTTACCGTGCGGTGACCTCACCCAGTGACAGAAGGGGTAGCGAGGCACGTATCGTGTTGTTGCTATCAAGGGTAAAAAGATGGGGTTTTCATCATTGGTTTGAGATTATCCCTCTACATGATGTCATCTTGCTTAAAGCGTTACTCTGTTCGTCATGAACTCAATACACTAGATCCATGTTGGATAGCGGTCGATGTGTGGAGTAATAGTAGTAGATGGAGAAAGTATCAGTCTACTTGTCTCGGACATGATGCCTATATGCTAGATCATTGCCTTAGATATCGTCATGACTTTGCACCGTTCTATCAATTGCTCGACAGTAATTTGTTCACCCACCGTAATATTTGCTATTTTGAGAGAAGCCTCTAGTGAACACTATGGCCCCCAGGGTCTACTCCACAGCATATTTTTAGCCTTACACTTTTCACTTCGTTGCACTTTCCGCCTTCAGATCTCACTTTTGCAAACAATCTTGAAGGGATTGACAACCCCTTTGAAGCGTTGGGTGCAAGCTTGTTTGTTTTTGTGAAGGTACTTTGGACTTTTCAAGGCCCTCCTTTTGGTTCGATACCTTGGTTCTCAAACTGAGGGAAATACTTACTGCTCCTGTGCTGCATCACCCTTTCCTCCTCAAGGGAAAAACCGACGCAAACCAGAGAAGTAACTAGAAGAATTCCTACGCGCCAGGGAAGGACTTTTGTTGCCGCAACAGGGTGCCTTGGGCATCCCCAAGCTTTAGCTTTTGTATCTTGTTTAATCCTCTCGTATCCTGGTTTCACCTATGCTCAAAAAACTTCATCCACACAAAACTTGAAAACAAGTCATGAGATAGGTTAGTGCACATAATAATAAATCTACTCTGTATGTACTGCCAAGACAAGTTGCATAATAATTGCAAACATCATCTAATGTTTACTATCATTTCCAAAATTTATATATGTTAATATAGGCTATGGAAACTATAGGATAAGTAGATAACAAAACTATGAAATCAATCTGTCCAAACAGAACAGTCTATAGCAATTTATGAAAACAGGGTACTTGTGTAACTCAAAAAAATATGAAAATTTGCGACAAGCTATAAAATTTATATGACAATGTTGTGTACAAATTTGAGAAACTTTCCACGTTCTAGTAAAATATGAAAATTCGGACACTACAACACCAGTTTCTGTTTTTATACAGCACCAATCAAAGTATGCAATGCAAGCATTGTAATGGAATTCTTAGAACTTTTTATTGAAAAAAAGATTATAAAGAACACCTTAGAGAGAAAAAACGATGCTCCAAGCAAAACTCATATTATGTGACGAATAAATTTATAGCTCCAAGTAAGATATACAGATAATGTTGAAGACGAAAGAGGGATGCCTTCCAGGGCATCCCCAAGCTTAGGCGCTTGAGTATTCCTTGGATATTACCTTGGGGGTGCCTTGGGAATCCCCAAGCTTAGGTTCTTGTCACTCCTTATCCTCCACATATCGGTGTCTCACCCAAAACTTGAAAACTTCAATCACACAAACCTTAACGGAACTTCCTGAGATGGGTTAGTATAATAAATAATGATCATTCACTTAGGTATTGTCAAGACAAGATTCATAATGGTTCCCACATTATACATACTGTATTCTACGATTCCCAGAATTTATATCACTGAATGTAAGCTATGGGAACACTAAAACAAGCAAACTATGCATGCAAAACAGAACCTGTCAAAAACAGAACAGTCTGTGAAGATCTATAGTGTAACCATACTTCCGTGTCTCTAAAACTTCTTAACAATTAGAAAAATCCAAGAAATTTGTATATCAATCATGTGTAAAAAATTCAGATCAGAATAACATTCTAGTGAATTTATAAAATTCCTGGACTAAGAGCAAAAGTTTTTGTTTTTGCACACAATCAAGTCAACTATCATCCACACTATCTCAAAGGCTTTACTTGGCACTTTATTAATATAAAAGGCATAAAACGTGATTACTACAGTAGCTTAATCATGTAAACACCAAAAAAACAGAAAGTAAAGGTCTTGAGTTGTCTCCCAACAAGCGCTTTTCTTTAAAGCCTTTTAGCTAGGCATGATGATTTCAATGATGCTCACATAGGAATAATAATTGAAACATGCAAAAGAGCATCATGAATCTCATGACAAGCACATTTAAGTCTAACCCACTTCCTATGCATAGGGATTTGTGAGCAAACAATTTATGGGAACAAGAATCATCTAGCATAGGAAGGCAAAACAAGTGCAACTTCAGAACTTTGAACGCATAGAGAGGAAACTTGATATTATTACAATTCCTAAAAGCATATGTTCCTCCCTCATAATAATTTTTAGTAGCATCATGAATGAATTCCACAATATAACCAGCACATAAAGCATTCTTTTCATGATCTACAAGCATAGAAATTTTACTACTCACCACATAAGCAAATTTATTCTCATCAATAGTAGTGGGAGAAAACTCAACAAAATAACTATCATGTGAAGCATAATCCAATTGAAAATTAAGATCATGATGACAAGTTTCATGATTATCATTATTCTTTATAGCATACATGTCATCACAATGATCATCATAAATAGTATGCATGCTTTCATCATAATAAATTTGCTCATCAAAACTTGGAGGACTAAACATATCATCTTCATCAAACATAACATCCCCAAGCTTGTGGCTTTGCATATCATTAACATCATGAATATTCAAGGAATTCATACTAACAACATTGCAATCATGCTCATCATACAAAGATTTAGTGCCAAACATTTTAAAAACTTCTTCTTCTAACACTTGAGCACAATTTTCCTTTCTATCATTTTCACGAAAGACATTGAAAAGATGAAGCATATGAGGCAACCTCACTTCCATTTTTTGTAGTTTTCTTTTATATACCAAACTAGTGAAAACAAAAAACTAAAAGATTTAATTACAAGATCTAAAGATATATCTTCAAGCACTCACCTCCCCAGCAACGATGCTAGAAAAGAGCTTGATGTCTACTACACAACCTTCTTCTTGTAGACTCGTCTTGGGCCTCCAAGCATAGAGTTTTATAAGATAGTAGCAAATTCCCCTCAAGTGGATGACCTAAGGTTTATCAATCCGTGGGAGACGTAGGATGAAGATGGTCTCTCTCAAGCACCCCTGCAATCAAATAACAAGTCTCTTGTGTTCCCAACACACCCAATACAATGGTAAATTGTATAGGTGCACTAGTTCGACGAAGAGATGGTGCAACAAGTGTAATATGGATGGTAGATATATGTTTTTGTAATCTGAAAATATAAAAACAGCAAGGTAGCAAATAGTAAACAACGAGCAAAACGTTGTATAAATACTTGGAAACAAGGCCTGGGGTTCATACTTTCACTAGTGCAAGTTCTCTCAACAATACTAACATAGTTGAATCATATATAAATCCCTCACATGCGACAAAGAGTTCACTCCAAATTCACAAATAGAGGAGAACAAACAATGAAATTATTGTAGGATACAAAACCACCTCCAAGTTATCTTTTCCAATCAATCTTCTGAGCTATCCCTATAAGTGTCACAAACAGCCCTAGAGTTCATACTAAAATAACACCTTAAGACACACATCAACCAAAACCCTAATGTCACCTAGATACTCTAATGTCACCGCGAGTACCCATGGGCTTGATTATACGATATGCATAACACAATTTCAGATTCATCAGGTTTAGTCCAACACAAATTACTTCAAAGAGTGCCCCAAAGTTTCTACCGGAGAGTCAAGACGAAAACGTGTGCCAACCCCTATTCATAGATTCCTAAGGTCAGGGAACCCGCAAGTTGATCGCCAAACATACATAAAGTGGATCAATAGAACATCCCATTGTCACCACGGATATCCCATCACAAGACATACATCAAGTGTTCTCAAATCCTTAACTCAATTCATCACAAGAAGATATAGAGGGGAAAACTCCATATGGTTCATCTATATTATTAAAGCTCGCGATACATCAAGATCGTGCCATCTCAAGAACACGAGGGATAGAGACTGAACACATAGATACTAGTACATACCCTCAGCCCCGAGGAGGATTACTGACACATTATCATGGTGAGAAATAGAGATTTGTTGATGGAGAGGTGCAGCCCCGAAGAGATGAATGCGATGGCGGCCATGGCACTGGCGACGGGCGGTGGCCCCTTGCCCCTCCTTCTTCCTTGGTATTGGTGCTGAAATGGAGGAGCATCTCCCCTTCTTGGCGTCTGCCAAGCGAGAGGCAAATTCGTGGCTCTTGGTGACTCTTCCAAAATTAGGGTTTTTCTCTCCTTAAATGTGCCTCTCTGGTGCTCTATGGTCCTGCGATGGATAGACCCTTGATCCAATGGCTCTAGGTCACCTCTAGAACCTTCCTAGGTGATCCTCACAGTCCTCACGAGTCTACAAATTCGTGGCTTTGCTGAATATATCATATATGTTTAGAGTTGGACTCAATCACGTCAACAATTCTCGTGATCACATAATCATATATTTTCCTTCAGTAAAAGGGGTCTCCCGATCGCATACGAACTCTGTTTTGGACGAATTTGTAGTCCAGAGTCATTCACATAAAATTCCCCACAATTGCCTAGTTTTAGCTTTTTCCATTTGACGCAGTCTTAGGTGGTCAAACTGATGATCTCTAAAATATGTTTGTGGACAGATTTCAGGAAAGTTAGAGTCCTCCAACAAGGCTCCTTTTGCGGTTTTTTCGACAATTTATAATTAATTACTACAAATTAAAGTGTGAAACAAGAACTTGTGAAATTTTGCAACCATTAATAGATTAGTCTAAAAAAATAATATAAAATTGTAGTAAAATGATTGTAAAACATTCAAGAATGATAATATAACAGCATGAAACAAGCAAAAATTATTTATACGTTGGAGACGTATCAATGTCTCTCTTGTTCTCATGCTCATACATGTGTGGAAACATTCTCCCTTTTAAAGAGGTACAAATCCCACTAAACTAGCAATGTGGGACTAAACTTTTTCACCTCTTGCCTTGCACAAATGGGTTGCATGGGCCTCTAGGATTTATTAGAAATTTCTAAAATTGTTATCGGGCTCGCCCAAAATAGACAAATTTCCAGCAACCCCCACCAGATCCGAGAGGCACACCAAATTTGTCATTGGTTCCAAAACGCTATTTTATATACCGGTATTGCAGTGGAGACTGTTAAGTCGAACTTCCACCTAGAACTCTATGCTACACTAGTAAGCAACTTGAATAGTGGACTAGGCCTTGAATTGCAAGTTTTCTGCGAATCTAGTTTCACACACAACCTTGACCGATACTAGGATACCGTGGGACTTCCCCGCGGGTGGAGCTTATGCGTCATACTCCGAGACCTTTCATGAGTTTACTAGAGAGCAGCCTACTCCCATAGATTGCGACGTTAACAATCAGACTCATATAGGTGTGTTCTTCAAAAGATTCTGAAGGACAACATCTCTGCTTCAATAAGCCACTTAGAACATATTAAGATGTATATCATCCTACCATGCAGTTTAGGAAAGTATTGCATCTTCATGGAGTGGTATTATAAATGGTAAGGATACTTTGCTCTCAGTTGACCAACAACTTGTCTTCCACATCTAATTCACACGATCTCCGATCACATAGAATAGGTTACCACTGTGAACAACTCATATTGTGGGTCTCATGCACATCTCCCTCGAGTCATTATCTATCATATTTCATGATAGACCCTTAGTAAAAGGATTTGTCCGATTTTTAGATGTTTGGATATAATCCAATGCAATAACTCCGGAGTTTCCCATTTTCCTGACAGATTTTAACCTTCTCTGAACATGTCTTGATGACTACATGTTATACTTTGAGATGCTCACTTTTGTGATCACAGTTTGATTGTCGCAGTTCATAAGGATACCCGGTACAGGTTTCTCAACAACTGGAAAGTCATTCAATAGCCGGCGAAGCCAATCTTTTTCGACCGTAGCTGTATCTAGTGCTATGAGTTCTGCTTCCATTGTTGACCTTGTTAAGATCGTTTGCTTGCAAGACTGAAACAGCGCCATCTCCATGAGTGAATACATATTCGCTCGTGGCATTTATCTCATCAGCATCTAAGATCCAGTTTGAGTCACTATACCCTTCAAGCACCTTTGGGTGTCCAGTGTAGAGAATTCCATAATTCATAGTGCCTTTCAAATAACGCAAAACTCTCTCTAGAGCTTTGCAATGCACATCTCCTGGTTTTGAGAAAACCCGACTTAGTTTGCTAACAGCAAAAGAGATGTCAGGTCTTGTAGCACTGGCTAAGTACATAAGCGAGCCAATAATCTGAGAATATTTCAATTGATCTCTAGCAATTCTTCGATTCTTTCGAAGCAGCACGCTGACATCATATGGTGTTGTAGAGGGCTTGCAGACACTATATCCAAAGAGACTCAAGATCTTTTCCACATAGTGAGATTGAAGCAATGTAATCCCACCATCATAGTCTCTTAACAACTTGATATTCAGAATGACATCAGGCACTCCTAAATCCTTCATCTCAAAACAGTGAGATTGGAAATCCTTGACCTCCTTAATAACATTCAGATTTGTTCCGAAAAACAGCATGTCATCAACATACAAGCAAAGGATAGCTCCCTCGCCCCCACCATGGTGATAGTACACACATTTATGAGATTCGTTTACAACAAAGCGTGCAACTGTTAAAGTTCTTTCAAACTTCTCATGCCACTGCTTCGGTGCTTGCTTAAGTCCATACAAAGACTTTAGGAACTTGCACACTTTTCCTTCCTGACCATCTACTACAAGCCCATCTGGTTGTTCCATGTAAATTTCCTCATCCAACTCTCCATTTACAAAAGCAATCTTAACATGCATTTGATGAATGAGAAGACCATGTGAGGCATCTAGTGAAAGTAGTACTCGAATAGTGGTCAGTCGAGTCACAGGTTAGTAAGTATCAAAGAAGTCTTCCCTTCCTTTTGGGTATAACCCTTAGCCATGAGTCGTGCCTTGTACTTCTCGATAGTACCATCATGCCTAAGTTTCTTCTTGAATACCCATTTGTATCCTATAGGTTTACACCCATAAGGACAATCAGTTATCTCCCAAGTTTCATTTGCCTAGATGGAATCCATCTCACTATGGACTGCTTCCTTCAGTAGTCAGCATCTTTACATGCATAGGCATGTGAAATAGAACTTGGAGTGTCATGTATGAGACACACAAGAAAATCATCACCAAAGGACTTTGCAGTCCTCTGTCTCTTGCTCCTGGTAGGAACTTCATTGTTCTCCTCTATAGAATTTTCAAAGTGTTCCATCGAAATAGTAGGTTCATTAATTGTAACTAATTCATGATTCGATGAACTAGGCATCTCCTTATTAGATGAAGTAGTCATATCCTTCATGGGAAAGATATCTTCAAAGAAAGTCGCATCATTCGACTCCATGATTGTACACATATGCATGTCAGATACCTCAAATTTTACAACCAAGATTCTATAGCCAATTCTATGAAAAGCATATCCCAGGAAAACACAATCCACAGTTTTTGGTCCCAGCTTGCGCTTCTTCGGAATTGGCACGTTGACTTTCTCCAAAGAACCCCAGGTTCATAGATAAGAGAGTTTTAACCTTTTCTTCTCCCATTCCTCAAATGGAGTTATCTCTTTGTTCTTCGTGGGAACTCGGTTTAGGACATGACATGCAGTCAATATCGCCTCCCCCCAACATGCCTTGGAGAGGCCCGATGTGTCTAACATGGCGTTAACCAAATCAGTTAGAGTATTGTTCTTTCTTTCGGCTACCCCATTTGAGTGAGGTGAATAGGAAGGCATCCTCTCATGGATTATACCATGTCTCGCACACAAGGAATCAAATTCATTTGAGAAATACTCTCCACCATGATCGTACCTAAGTCTCTTGATCTTTCGATCAAGTTGGTTTTCCGCTTCAGCTTTATAGATCTTGAAATAGTTCAAATCCTCATCCTTAGATTTTAGAAGATACACATGGCAGTATCTAGTGGAATCATCAATTAACGTCATGAAATCTTTCTTTCCACCTTCTGTCAAAATACCATTCATTTCACATAGATCTGAATGTATGAGCTTTAGTGGTCCAAGATTTCTCGTTTCCGCAGTCGTGTGAGACTTATGAGGTTTCTTAGCTTGCACAAAAATTTGAGACTTAGATTCCTTGACAATGGTGGAACTAGTGATTAAGTTCAATTTGGCTAGTCGTGACATGCAACTAACATTAACGTGACACAGACAAGAATGCCACACATTTGATTCACTATTGTTGCAAACATGATTAACAACTTTATTGAAAACATCCCCCAAGGATAAACAGAACAGGCCTCCTGACTCATAGACTTTACCAAAAAAATTCCATACTTGGATATTACAAATTTATTCGACTCAAAGACAAGCTTGTAGCCATCTCTACACAGAAGAGATCCGCTAACAAGATTTTTATTTACGGAGGGGACATAATGCACGTTCTTCAGCCGCACAATCTTCCCCGAAGTAAACTTCAGATCTACCGTGCCAACACCACGAACAGAAGCACTTGAACCGTCCCCCATTAGCATGGTGGAAGTCCCTGCGGTCTGATAAGACAAAAATATGGAAATATCATCGCATTCATGCACATTACCACTCGTGTCAATCAACCAATCGGGGGAATGACATGCTGAAAGAATAGTGGGAAATATACCATACCGAGCATCCTTCACGCCAGTGTCACCAATGACAACATTAGCGGTCTTGCCGCCTTTCCCATGTTGAAGCTTGTCATAATGGCTACGGCAGCTAGGTGCCCAATGACCAGGATCTCCGCAGACATTAGTTGGTGTGCTGTGAAGCCTTGTTCTTCCCATCAAACTTTCCCTTACCATCAAACTTTCCCTTGATCTTGAAATTGTGGGGCTGGAAGTTTTTCTTCTGTACCAGATTGGCACTAGATCCTCCCTCAATACCTCGAGCACGTGTGTATTTTGCTCTCGCCTTTTCTTCCACATCAAGAGTACCAATGAGATCTGAAATGTAAAACTCCTGCCTCTTATGCTTCAATAAGGTAGCAAAGTTCCTCCACGAAGGAGGAAGCTTAGTTGTTGAGGCATAATTTATGCCTAAGTAATTTTGGTGATTGATGACAGTACCGTACAGGACTAATCGTGTGTGTCAAGGTTTCAGGCAACATTCGTCAACGGCACAAGACGACACGACTCCTCTCTTCGGGAACGGAAGCACGGCGCTATCCTAGATTCTCTTCATTTGAGTCATAGGAAAGCCGTACTATTAAGAGGGGATCCGTAGTGGAAAGGTTTGGGTGGAATCTATCTCTGCACACGCACACCTCTATTTTCTCCCTTTCCTTTATCCTTGGAGCGGCCCTCGCCGGTGTGTTCTTTGCGTCTCGGCAAAATGGTCCCCAGCGGTAGTACCGCTGGTCCCAGCGGTAGTACCGCTGGACTGCCAGCGGTAGTACCGCTGCAGCCAGCAGTAGTACCGCTGGCTGGCGGTAGTACCGCCCCTGGTCAGCGGTAGTACCGCTGGCCAGCGGTAGTACCGCCCCTGGTCAGCGGTAGTACCGCTCCAGGTGCCCTGTTCCACCTACCTAGCGGTAGTTCGTGGACGAACCCTTTTGCGAAGACTTTCTCGGCGGTAGTAGTGTTTTTGCACAACCAAGGGCCAGCGGTAGTACCGCTGGAAGCCCCAGCGGTAGTACCGCTGCATCCAGCGGTAGTACCGCCAGGCAGCGGTAGTACCGCTCCTTCCCAGCGGTAGTACCGCTGGATCTCGGGCAGAGAGTGGGAAAACGGTCTGAATTTTCCCCCCACTATATAAAGGGTTCTTCTAGCTGAGGAACCCTATCTCTTACCTCTCTAAGCTCCATTGTTGCTCCACAAGCTTAAAAGTGCCCGATCTCTCTCCCTAGCCAATCAAACTTGTTGATTCTTTAGGGGTTGGTTGAGAAGGCCTAGATCCACACTTCCACCGAGAGAAAAGTTGATTCCCCCACCTATCTCTTGCGGATCTTGTTACTCTTGGGTGTTTGAGCATCCTAGACGGTTGAGGTCACCTCGAAGCCATATTCCATTGTGGTGAAGCTTCGTGGTCTTGTTGGGAGCCTCCAAACTTTGTGTGGAGTTGCCCCAACCTTGTTTGTAAAGGTTCGGTCGCCGCCTTCAAGGGCACCTATAGTGGAATCACGGTACCTTGCATCGTGCGAGGGCGTGAGGAGAATACGGTGGCCTTAGTGGCTTTTTGGGGAGCATTGCGCCTCCACACCGCTCCAACGGAGACGTACTTCCTATCAAAGGGAAGGAACTTCGGTAACACATCCTCGTCTCCATCGGTTCCACTTGTGGTTATCTCTAACCTTTACTTTGTATTTGCTTTTCCTTGTTACAATATCTTACTTGTCTTAATAGGTCTTGTTGATAGCTTCTATAGGGGTCACCTCTTTGTCGTATTATTTGTGAACCCGTATAGTGTTTACCTTAACTTGTTAATATTAATTAAAAAGTGGTCGTTGTCTATTCACCCCCCCTCTAGCCAACCATATCGATCCTTTCAATTGGTATCAGAGCCACGTCTCTTTATTAAGTGTTTAACCACCCGAAGAGTATGGAAGGCGAAGAGGAAGTGAACCATGGGCAACCCGAGGGCATGGACTTGACTTCGGTCACAAGGGATGACTTGAATACGGCTATGGCAGCCCTCAAGACGTCCTTGACGAGCGAAGTCAAAACCATGCTTAAGGAATTAATTGATGGTCTTAGAAGTTCACCCGAACCGGCTTTAGTGGTTAAACCCACCATTTCCGATTCGGAGGCCAACTCCTCTAAGGAAGCGGCTAAAGGTATGCAACCTGCTTCACCTCACGAAAAGGATGGGACTGGAACACATGCCTCTGTTCCACCTCCCATGACTTATGGAGGACCCGTTCTCGCACCTCGTCTTAATCCTGTTGGTCCTCCTCCTAAACTTGTGAAAGGTGACTTTGCTAACTGGGTATTTTCTATTAAGTCTCATTTGAATCACAGCTCAACAAACTTGTGGAGAATTATCGAGCAAGGATATTACCCCCATGACCCAAGCAACCTCACTCCAAGAGAAGATGCAGACAATCAATATAATCACTCTGCGCTGTTTATCCTTCAGTCTTCTGTGCCACCTGAAGATCTTCCCCACTTACGTCCCTTCACATTGGCCAAGGATTGTTGGGAGCATATTATGGTGTTGTATAAGGGAAGCTCAAGTATTCAACGATCCAACTATGAAGTGATACTTGATCAGGCCGATGAGTTTGTGATGAAGGAAGAAGAGGACCCTCGTGATCTCTATCGGAGGGTGACTGCTATTGCCGTGGCACTAAAGGATCATGGAAGTAAGGATGTGGATGACACTTGGGGTCAAACGCAAGTTTCTCAAAGCCATCATGCCTTTCAACAAAGCCATGTCATCTGTCATTCGTCAGCGGCCAGACTTTCACTCTTTGTCTTCCAGTGAAGTGTTGGATGAGTTCATTGCAATGTCAATCATGAACGAAACAGCCGACAATGCACTTGCTCGTGTCCGATCAAAAATCACTTCACCCAAACTTGCGTTGAAAGCAAGAGTAATGCTTGAAGAAGAAGAAGAAGATGAGGAAGAGGAGAGCTGCCCGGAAGACACAAAGTATGCCTATCATGAGCACATGGCTCTTGCATCAAGGCAATTCTGGGGAAATAAAAGGAACTCAAGACCAACCTTCAACAAGAACAACTCAAGTGGTTTCAAACCCAAACAACGAGTAAGGACATGTTATAACTGTGGCAACGTGAGTCACTTCGTGGCAGAATGTCCATATGAGAAGAGAGAAGACAATGGAGGCAAGCTCATTCGCAAAGACAAAACCAAATCATTTCCAATCAAGAACAACTTTGTGAAGAAACCTCACCCAAAAGGAATGGTGGCCCTGGAGGAGTATCCTTCTGATGATGATGATGATGATGATACAGTGGCAACGGCAACTGTTGCTATAGCCACTACCCCTTCCCAGAAGGTGTCTCTCTTCAACGCCCCCAACGAGAACCACATCACCAAGTGCCTCATGGCAAAAGGTACCAATCAGGTAACTTCTATCATTAAGACCAACATTACTTCTACTCCTTCATTGTTAAATTGTGTAGAAGATAGTGATGTTGGAGAACTTAATGAGCATGATCTTGATAAATTTCTATGCACTATTAAGGGAGAAACCAAGAAGCATTTTGTTGCTCTCTTGGAACAATTGGGTGAGGCCACTGACCTTATTGAGTCTCATGAGGAGACCATCTCCGAGCTTCATGGACATAGTCGTGACTATGCCGATGAAATTGCCGAATTATCTAGTACTCTTGAAGAAGAGCGCACTCTTCGTTTGGCTCTTGAGGAGTCATATAACGATGACTGCACTAAAATGCAAAAGAAACTGGATCATGATGTTGTTCTTACTCGCATGCTTAAATCTGAAAAGTATGCTCTTGAGGTTGGCCGTGACAGACTCAAAGAAGAGTTTGACATACTTGACAAGGCCCACAAAGCCTTGAAAGGTGCTCATTTCGCTCTGAAAGAGTCTCATGATCAACTCCAAGCAAAGCTTACCAAGGAGATCTCTACTTGTCCTCCCTTTGTGCTAATTGATAATACTTGTGCAACTAACCCTTGTTGTGAGCATGTTCATCTTGTGGAAGAAAATGCCAAGTTAAAGGAGAAACTTGAGAAGGGCCTTGTGTCATGCAGACGAGGTGAGAAGAGTCTGAACGATCTCTTGAGCACTCAAAAGGGTGTTGTAGGAAAGGAAGGAATTGGACTTACCTCCAAGTCAAAAGGTAAAAGAAAGAACAAGAGCAAACGATCTCTCACCCTCATGGACATCTTTGTCAAGGAGGGTGAGGGTACTCAGAAGGTGAACAGGAACAAGGTGGACTATGGGAACCTCAAGAAGGGCAAAGCCGCTCCTACTAACACAGCCGGCAAACTCAATTCCTCTTATGTGTTATGTTGTGCTAGTGATGGGCATGTTTATGCCAGATTTATTGGTTCCTACGATGAAGATATTGAATGGGCTATCTGGGTTCCTAAGACCCTTGTCTCTAACATGAAAGGACCCATTAAAAAATGGGTACCTAAAACCAAGCCTTGATCTATTGCAGGAGTTTGCTTCCGGTGGGGTGTCATGGTTGCTCGATAGTGGAGCAACAAATCATATGACCGGAAGCAAGGACTTAGTGGTGGATGTGCACCCTTCTCCATCTATGCCCACCCATGTCCAATTCGCTGATGCATCCTCGTCAAAGGTATTGGGATTTGGTAAGGTGGTCGTCTCTCAAGATTTGTCTATTGAGAAGGTCATGCTTGTTGAGTCTCTTGCCTACAATTTACTTTCCGTTCGTCAACTTGCAATCATGGGTTTTTCCGCATTCTTTAATATTGACACTGTGGTCCTCCTAAGGAGCAAGACTCTTAAAGTAGCCTATGTTGGACATGTCGAAAATGGTCTCTATGTGGTAAACTTTTCAAAGCGACCCACTAAGACTGCGACATGTCTAATGGCTAAAGTTGACGTGGGCTGGCTTTGGCATCGCCGTTTAGCTCATGTAAATATGAGGTCTTTGCAAAGTCTTCTGACAGGGTACCATGTTCGTGGACTAACAAATGTGAGCTTTGCTAAAGATCGTGTTTGCAGTGCTTGCATTGAAGGAAAGATTCATGAAACTGCTCATCGTCCATTAACTCTTATCTACACTAAGAGGCCATTGGAACTTCTTCACATGGATCTGTTTGGTCCTCCAACATTTGATAGTCTTGGAGGCAGAAAGTATTGCTTAGTAATTGTTGACGACTACTCAAGATATACCTGGGTATATTTCTTCAAAAGGAAGAGTGAAACTCAACAAACGTTCATCAACTTTGCCAATGAAGCGCAACGTCAACATGAAGCAAAGATCTTGATGATTAGGAGTGACAACGGCACCGAGTTCAAGAACTATACCCTAGATGAGTTTCTAGGTGATGAGGGAATAAAGCACCAATATTCTGCACCATATACCCCTCAGCAAAACGGCGTGGCAGAAAGGAAGAACCGGACCTTGATAGACGCTGCAAGAACAATGATGGCAGAATTCAAATCTCCATACAACTTCTGGGCAGAGGCCATCAACACAGCATGCCATGCGTCCAATCGGCTCTACATCCGTAAAGGCTTGAACAAGACTCCGTATGAGATTCTAACTGGAAACAAACCCAATCTCAAGTACTTCCGGGTATTCGGTTGTAAGTGTTTCATTCTTAAAAAGGGAGCTCGGTTAGCTAAATTTGACTCTAGAGCACATGAGGGTATCTTTGTTGGTTATGCTACAAACTCTCATGCTTACCGTGTCCTCAACAAGTCCACCGGACTAATTGAGGAGACGTGTAACGTGGAGTTTGACGAAAATAATGGCTCCCAAGTGGAGCAAAGTGGTCTTTGTGATATAGGTGATGAAATTCCTCCCGAAGCCATAAGAAGAATGGGGATTGGTCAAATACTCCCCATTGAGGGACCCCTTATGGCCGAAGGAGAAGGACAATGCTCTACTCAAGTGGAGCCATCACCCCCACAAGCCCCACACGCTTCCGATGAACAAAGAGAAGACTCTCAACAAGTTGATCAAGATCTCGGTCAAGATCAATTGCCTAACAATGGTGATATGCCCACTCAAGCACTACCCCAAGACCTTGAACCAACACGAGATCAAGATCAAGAGCAACCACTAATACAAGATCAAACTAGTGAACCTGCTCAAGTCGAAGGACAAAGTGATCAGGAGACTGTCTCACAATTCCCTTCTGGAGCTCCAACAACCGGCTCAAGACGCAAGGGCAAACAAAAGATACAAGTCGATGCTCCCCTGTTATCTAATGAAGAACTCTTGGAGCGTCGAGCAGCCAAGAATGCGAACAAGCTGAAAGCCAAGTCACATCTTATGAAGAATGTTCTTGGTAGTTTAAAAAGGGGAGTATCTACCCGTCAACAACTTTGGAATTATTGTGAGCATCACGCGTTTGTCTCGTATTGTGAACCTCAACAGGTACAGGAAGCGCTCGATGATGAGGATTGGCTTATGGCCATGCACGAAGAACTTAACAACTTCGAGCGCAACCAAGTATGGGATCTAGTGCCACGACCAACGAAGGAACATAATGTCATCGGGACCAAATGGATATTCAAGAATAAGCAAGATGCAAATGGAATTGTGATTCGAAACAAGGCAAGATTGGTGGCTCAAGGCTACTCCCAAGTCGAGGGTATCGACTACGGTGAAATCTTTGCCCCTGTCGCTCGTCTAGAATCTATTCGCATGCTACTTGCTTTTGCTTCTCATCATAACTTCAAATTACAGCAAATGGATGTGAAAAGTGCATTTCTTAATGGTCCTTTAAATGAGTTGGTATATGTCAAACAACCCCCGGGGTTCGAACATCCCAAGCTCCCAAATCATGTGTACAAACTCAATAAGGCACTCTATGGTCTTAAACAAGCCCCATGCGCGTGGTATGAGTACCTTACTGAGTTGTTACAAGATCGTGGGTTTGAAATTGGGAAGATTGATCCCACTCTTTTTACTAAGAGGGTTAAAGGGGATTTGTTCATATGCCAACTATATGTTGATGATATTATCTTTGGCTCTCCTAACATTTCATTCAATGAAGAATTTGCTGCGCTAATGACTGAGAAGTTTGAGATGTCCATGATGGGAGAGTTGAAGTTTTTCCTCGGATTCGAGATTAAGCATGGTCTAGAAGGGACATTCATCAAACAAGCCAAGTACACTCAAGACATGCTCAAACGGTTCGAGCTCGAAGATGTCAAACCGGTCAAGTTTCCCATGCCAACCAGATGAAAGCTTGACAGTGATCCCAATGGTAAAGCAGTGGATCAAAAGGTATACCGCTCCATGATTGGATCCCTCCTTTACCTTTGTGCATCTAGACCGGATATTATGTTGAGTGTAGGGATATGTGCACGGTTTCAATCCGCACCAAAAGAAAGTCATTACATGGCTGTCAAACGAATCTTTCGATATTTGGCTCATACCCCAAACTTTGGCCTCTGGTATCCCAAAGGAGCAAACTTCAATCTAGTTGGCTATTCTGACTCAGACTGGGCTGGAGATTGTGTGGAGAGGAAGTCAACATCTGGAGGGTGCCAATTCCTTGGTCGCTCTTTGGTAAGTTGGTCTTCAAAGAAGCAGAACTGTGTCTCCTTATCATCCACCGAAGCTGAGTATGTGGCAGCTGCAAGTTGTTGTGCACAATTGCTATGGATGAGGCAAACTTTAAAGGATTATGGTGTCACTTGTGACAAAGTGCCTCTTCTATGTGACAATCAAAGCGCCATCAAGATTTCCCTCAACCCAGTGCAACATAGCAAAACCGAACATATTGATATTCGTCATCACTTCATCCGTGAACATATCAAGCTAGGTGATATTGAGGTTCACTTCATTCACACTGAAGAGCAACTTGCAGATATTTTCACCAAGCCACTTGATGAAGCAAGGTTCCGGGAGTTAAGGCATGAGCTAAATATCATTGATTCGAGTAATGTGGATTGAAACTAGGCATATTGCACCTCACTTCACATTCCATCTTGGTCTAGATGTAGGCATGGACATAGGGGGAGTGTTGTTCTCTCAATGAACTCTCCCTCCCCCCATTATGCGTAAATCAATCTAGTCTTTCACTTTAGCCATTGTCAAATGGCACTTGTGCCTCAAAGACGAGCATTGGTCATGAACCCAAGGATAATTATTCGCGGTGTCATACCATTGTCTCAAACATAGGTGGCCTCGGCCACCGCCCCTCCATCCTCTCTTGCGTATAAAGGAGAGGATATACAATGACAAGTCGGTACTTTTTCTTAGAAGTCATCCCTTTTTACTCACTTGTCATGTGCCCAAGTTTTCCCGCTTTCGTTGGCCGTGCTGAAACATGTACAGCGGTACTACCGCCAGGGTAGCGGTACTACCGCCAGGACCCTAGCGGTACTACTGCCAGGGGTAGCGGTACTACCGCCAGGACCCCAGCGGTACTACCGCCATGGGTAGCCGTACTACCGCCAGAGTTCAAAATCTAACTCGGCCGGCCGGAATATTTCTAGGGTTTCGAGGGGGAGCGGTACTACCGCCAGGGGGAGCGGTACTACCGCCAGGACCCCCAGCGGTACTACCGCTGCACTACAGCGGTACTACCGCTAGGTAGCGGTACTACCGCTGTAGTCCAGCGGTACTACCGCCAGGTCAGCGGTACTACCGCTGGACCCAGCGGTACTACCGCTGCCCATACCCCTTGGGCTATATAAAGGGAGGGGGAGCCCGATTTTCAATCTGTCTCTTCTTCCTCGCGGCTCCTCCCTCCCCTACCCCGAAAACCCGCTGTTTGGATCTTTCTTGGAGGAGCTCCCTCTTCCCGTTGGTGTGGAAGGGCTGATTTACTTCTTCTTCCTCCTCCAAAGCCATGAATCCCGGTAACAAAAGCTCCTCCCCTCTTCTATTTGGTTGTTTTTCGTTTTCTAGGGTTAGGAGCATTGGGGATTGCATTCATCTTGTTGATCCAATGGCTTGTTGCTAAGATTGCTGCCGTGGTTTAGGGTTTCATCGTCTTAGATCGGATATTTGAACCTTTTTGATAAGATCTAAAACGTGCTCTCTCTTGCCTATGCATGTTTGTACCTCGTGTTACTATGTGTTCCTTTTGACAATAGGGCTGATGTATACGTATTAATGATTATATTCAGTCCATGCCCTAGAATACGAGTTTTATATGTCTAGATCTGACAGTCAAACCCCCAACGGTACTACCGCCAGGGGGTAGCGGTACTACCGCCAGGTCCCAGCGGTACTACCGCCAGGGGTAGCGGTACTACCGCTATGACCCCCAGCGGTACTACCGCCAGAACTGGCGGTACTACCGCCAGGATTCCCAGCGGTACTGCCACCAGGTCTGGCGCCCTGGCGGTAGTACCGCCAGTTCTGGCGGTACTACCGCCAGGACTGACGGTACTACCGCCAGGAGCATTCACGGTGTTTTCTCCTTGGGCTTAGCAATGCATGTTTTCTTTTGTTTCTTTTCTCTGCACTTTCAAGATCCATTGCCTTGACTCTTCGTGTTGCCTCCTTTTTCGCTTTGTGGTCTGTGTCACAGGTGGCTCTGCTCGCCGTTCGAACCCCCCACGGGACACGGCATCCAAACAGTTTCGCAACACAGAGGCGCCCGAGGGGTCTGCCACGTCTGGTCTCCCCCCTAAGAAGAAGTCCTTCAAGAAGGTTGCCCACAAGGACAAGAGGGTGAACATCCGAACAATGTCTCCTAAAGAGTTTCTGCAGTTTCGCACCAAGAACCACTATCTCCAGGAGAGGGAGACGACCGAGGGTGTTGAAAATGTCTGGGTTAAGGACCATTGCAGGATATATCGAGATGCCATTGCAAACTTCAAGAAGAATTACATCTCTGTCCAGTGGATTGATTTGGCACATCTTCAGCGGCATAGAGAGTACTTTGGTGATGCTCTTGCTTTGATTGACAAGATGGGGCTCAAAAACATCATCACCTTCAAGACAGATTTTGACCCCACGGCAGTTGCTCAGTTCTACGTCACTGTTCATTTCTCCCATGATGAACAACGCTCCATGATTTGGATGACTGGGCCACAGAAGATGACTGGTTCCTGGTCAGAGTTCATGCAGTTCCTGCACATTGATTTTCAGGATGCTGACACCCCTCTTGGGCTGCGTCCTCACGCTCCAGTCCCCGCTGATAAGGGCCTTGCAAAGGACAGACTGCAGCCACTATTTCTGAGGAAGGGGATGCTTCCCAAGCACCTGGACATTATGCACCGCATCTTTCGGAACACCCTCTTCCCTCGGAGTGGTAACTTCGATGAGGTCCATGGCGCCTTGGCTGAGATGTTGTTACTATGTGAGGAGGCTATGTCTGTGGAGTCTGCTCAACTGGATATTGCAGATGTGATGTTCACAGAACTATGGAACTGCATCATCAACCGTAAGGTCCCTATCTACGGTCCTTACCTGTTTGCTTACATCTGCCACAAGTGGCAACACGCGTATCCGGATGAGGTGCTCTACGCACAGTCTGACTATATTGTGCATGACCCAATCAAGCTGCGCATCAAGGATAAGTGGACCAACCCATCTTCCTCCTCTCAGCAAATGGACACAGATACAGAGACAGCTGCTGGTAGAGGACCTGCCTCTCAGCCCCGCTCGTCTGCCATGCCATCTTGGGCTATCAAGTTGCAGGACAAGATGAAGACTCTCTTCTGTATGCAGGCCAAGGGTTAGTATCAGTCACACGTGGCTGAGAAGCAGAGCCGCCAGAGGCATAAGCGTGTTCTCAGGACCTTGGATGTGGACATCTCCAGTGGCTCAGAGGACGACATCACGCCTGAGGCCACCTGGATGCAGGCTCAGGGGTACCAGTGGTCGGGTGATGAGGCGCCAGAGGAGGAGGAGACTGATCAGGAAGGGACCGACGAGTCTGGTGATCCTGAAGACGAGGAGTAGCTACCTGTGGCATTAGGTGTGCCCCCTTTTTGGTGTCTTGTGCCAAAGGGGGAGAGAGTCTAGGGATTTGATTTCATTCGAACTTTGCATTGCTTTGCTGATTTGCTTTGAACTTGGTTTGCCTTGTTTGCTATCGTGTGTGAGACATGATCTTTCCTATGTGAGATTAGATTTATTTGCATCATATGCTGTGAGTCATATGTCTTATATCTCTATCTTTTTTATTCTCATATTATTATCCATGCAAATCCGGTATTGTCATCAATCCACCAAAAAGGGGGAGATTGTTGAGGCATAATTTATGCCTAAGTAATTTTGGTGATTGATGACAGTACCGTACAGGACTAATCGTGTGTGTCAAGGTTTCAGGCAACATTCGTCAACGACACAAGACGACACGACTCCTCTCTTCGGGAACGGAAGCACGGCGCTATCCTAGATTCTCTTCATTTGAGTCATAGGAAAGCCGTACTATTAAGAGGGGATCCGTAGTGGAAAGGTTTGGGTGGAATCTATCTTTGCACACGCACACCTCTATTTTCTCCCTTTCCTTTATCCTTGGAGCGGCCCTCGCCGGTGTGTTCTTTGCGTCTCGGCAAAATGGTCTCCAGCGGTAGTACCGCTGCAGCCAGCGGTAGTACCGCTGGCTGGCGGTAGTACCGCCCCTGGTCAGCGGTAGTACCGCTCCAGGTGCCCTGTTCCACCTACCTAGCGGTAGTTCGTGGACGGACCCTTTTGCGAAGACTTTCTCGGCGGTAGTAGTGTTTTTGCACTACCAAGGGCCAGCGGTAGTACCGCTGGAAGCCCCAGCGGTAGTACCGCTGCATCCAGCGGTAGTACCGCCAGGCAGCGGTAGTACCGCTCCTTCCCAGCGGTAGTACCGCTGGATCTCGGGCAGAGAGTGGGAAAACGGTCTGAATTTTCCCCCCACTATATAAAGGGTTCTTCTAGCTGAGGAACCCTATCTCTTACCTCTCTAAGCTCCATTGTTGCTCCACAAGCTTAAAAGTGCCCGATCTCTCTCCCTAGCCAATCAAACTTGTTGATTCTTTAGGGGTTGGTTGAGAAGGCCTAGATCCACACTTCCACCGAGAGAAAAGTTGATTCCCCCACCTATCCCTTGCGGATCTTGTTACTCTTGGGTGTTTGAGCATCCTAGACGGTTGAGGTCACCTCGAAGCCATATTCCATTGTGGTGAAGCTTCGTGGTCTTGTTGGGAGCCTCCAAGCTTTGTGTGGAGTTGCCCCAACCTTGTTTGTAAAGGTTCGGTCGCCGCCTTCAAGGGCACCTATAGTGGAATCACGGTACCTTGCATCGTGCGAGGGCGTGAGGAGAATACGGTGGCCTTAGTGGCTTTTTGGGGAGCATTGTGCCTCCACACCGCTCCAACGGAGACGTACTTCCTGTCAAAGGGAAGGAACTTCGGTAACACATCCTTGTCTCCATCGGTTCCACTTGTGGTTATCTCTAACCTTTACTTTGTATTTGCTTTTCCTTGTTACAATATCTTACTTGTCTTAATAGGTCTTGTTGATAGCTTCTATAGGGGTCACCTCTTTGTCGTATTATTTGTGAACCCGTATAGTGTTTACCTTAACTTGTTAAGATTAATTAAAAAGTGGTCGTTGTCTATTCACCCCCCCTCTAGCCAACCATATCGATCCTTTCATTAGTGATGACGCCTCCGGCAACAAAGTTGTCTGGTAGCATTCAATTGAAGTGCTCAAGTTCTCTAGCAAATGACTGTGTCTCGTGAGCTTGCTCAACCATGGAGCGCTCTTCAGTCATCCTGTAGTCATAAAATTGTTCCATGATGTACAACTGAGTGCCAGCATCCGAGACCCCAAACTTGGCCTCGAGTGCATCCCACGTATCTCTTCCATTATCAATTGACGCATAAGCATCAACCATGTTCTCACCAAGAACACTCAAGAGAGCAGCCTTAAACAGGGTATCCATTTTCTAAAAAGCTTGTTCCTGTTGAGCATCATAATCTCGTTCAGGTTTGCCAAGACTGGCGTCATAGCAGCTCATGGTTTGAAACCATTGAACGGCTCTCACGCGCCACCTCTTATAGTGGATACCCTAAAACATAGGAGGTGTCATGCAAGCAGCAAAACCATTGGGGTAAATTGCCTATAATAAGGTTTTTGGATTGTTGGAAATATGAACGATTTACCAAGTGATTTGACTAGCAGAAATAATAGATAAATCACGACTACCATAGCAATTATAAGATAAACCATGCGATTACAGAGAAAGTATGCAAGAAGGATCTGAAAAGATGAGCAGTAATGGAACATATCTAGAAAAGAAACTAAAACAAGAAGTTGCGGCAGAAACTCAAACAAGAAGAACACGAGCATGTACTGAGTTGCAGCAGCAGGGTTGGTGTTGGCGTTGTCGTTGGCCATGTTGACGAGGAGGTGGTCGACGTCGGGGAAGTGATCGTCGGTGACCGTGATGAAAGCCAGTAGTCATGCTGAGCGCTCCCCAAAAACATTATCGCCCTTCTCCCGTACAGGACTCAAAGAGACGGGGTTTCAGAGGCCTACTATCCCGACCTAGTGGCGAGAGGAAGTTCTGATGCGTCTCTCTGGAGAGGAGTTTGGCTCGGCTCATTCCCGCGACGTCGCGGCGTGGCGAGCGATGGAGGAGGAGGAGCGCTCGTGTATGTCTTTCTTGTTCTCATGCTCATACATGTGTGAAAACATCCTCCCTTTTAAAGAGGTCCAACTCCCAATAAACTAGCAATGTAGGACTAAATTTTTTAGCTCTTGCCTTGCACAAATGGACTGCGTGAGGCCTCTAGGATTTATTAGGAATTTCTAAAATTGTTATTGGACTGGCCTAAAATAGACAAAATTCCAGCAGAATTTTCATCACTTCACTACTGCAGAACAACTACCTACCTACAAATATGCCTCGAAATAAGACACAAAATCATCGATCATATTACTTTTTGGGTAATTACGACAAAAAGTAGGTGTTCACAAGCAGAACTACCACCCGGCTACAAATATGCCGCAAAATATGACATAGTATCATCGATCATGTTACATGTTGGGTAACTACGACGAAAAGTAGGCGTTCACAGCCAGAACAGGAAATCTTAACAATTTCTGCAAATTATACATCTCGTGGAAATCCAATCATTTCACAGAGCTATACCCATGTTTCTATTCAAGTTTATTTCGAAGCTTTTTTGTAAGCTTGTACAGGATTGCAGACTTTTGGTTCGTTTCTTTAATAAAGGGGTCGTATGCATCTTTCTGATGCAGAGGCCGGAGGTCATCCTTCCTTTCTAAAAAACCAAGCAGGGATTACCCTTCCTCTCTCCTCGCCACGTACCAGGGAAACCCTTGGCAGCAGCGTCTTCATCATCGCATCCTTTTTTGGAGGTGTTGGTTGGTACCAATGCTTCGGAGTCTTGGAGCTTGGTGGGAGATCTCTGGTGGGCGCAGTGGTCGCGAGGCTTTTTCGTTTTTGTCGATCCGTCGTTGTCGGCATTTGTTATTTTTGTATTTTCTCTTTCGCTTCTTTTGGACATGATTGTGCTGCTTTTTCCCCGACACATATCGTTGGTTGTATCGGTTGGTTGCTTTCTAATATCGAGGAATACTTTTTCTAAGTTTGCAATACATCACCATAGGTAAACTGTACGCTTATAACGGAAAGCACATCGATGGTTACAACAATAGGAATACATAACTTGCTGCATATATTTTGCATTGCAAATTGACTTCTTTCATATGAAACATTTTGTGGAACAATCAAAGTGCATAAATGACAGGGAAGCTCAAATGGACTTGGATGAATTGCTTTCCACTATATCAAGTTTACACAAAATGATTTCATATGATTATTCCGACATCGCATCAGTGAAACCGCAACACCTACTTATCTAAGACTTTTTGGATGACCTTTGCCCTGTAAAAAATAACAAAACCACATTAGTACAACTTTAGAGATGTTACAGTTGAGATCGCATCTGACCCTCCCACGTCGCTCCCGTGGGCGACGGGGAGGGCTCCCCAGCCGCCACCTCCAGCAGCCTCCTCTCCCTCCCTCCTTCCTCGTCGCCGCCTAAGGACGCGGCCGGGCAAAGCCGGGCCGGCACCGCCGATCCAGTCGACATAGGAGGCGGCGGGGATTTCCCTTCTCCTCGTTTGATGTCATGCGGCGCGGGACGACGGCTTCGGTGACGACGTCATGCAGATCCAAGGCACGGCGGCGCAGCAGCTCCCAGCGGCGGCACGTGGCGGCGCGGGTGGAGATTGGCTGGGCGTGGTGTGCCGGTCAGCTGGACGTCGCTAGAAGGTGAAGGTGGAGCTGGGTGTGGCCGGTGGCGGTGGCAGCGGCGGCGTTCAGCCCGGATCCGGTCTTGGCGGTGGCGACGGTGATGGTTAACCTGGATCCGACCATGGTGGTGGCGGCGTCCCCTTTACCGGGGATGACGAGCCAGGTGGTGGGTCTTTGTGGCGGCAGCGGTGACGGCGGATCTTGGGATCCCGTGATCGGGCTCGCCGCAGGATTCGATACTGGTTGCGAGTCGGGGAGACATAGTTGTCGGTGAAAACCGAGCAAACGTTGGATGATGGCGGCGTTCTGCGCCGTTACCTTGATGAAGGCTTCGTCCTGTAACTACTGTCGATCCACTCGTGCTGCTCCGGGGAAAACCCTAGAATCTAGTTTTCCAGATCGGACAATGACGGCATTGCGGTGTCGTTCCTCTCTAGGGAGCATCGTTTGTGGAGCAGCGCCAGAAGGCAGAGGTAGGAGGTGGAGCGTCTTCGTCCTGCACGGACCTTCGATGGTGATGTCAGGTCATGCCTGGCCGACAGGTGCTACGCTTTGTCATGCCTGTTCGACAGGTGCTACGCATGACAGATCTTACGAGTCTTCACGTCTCAATGGATGAGCGCAGGGAGGTTGATCCACTCGTGTTGCTCGAGGGGAAACCTTAGGATCTGGTTTTCCAGATTGGACGATGGCGGCATTGCGGTCTCGTTCCTCTCTAGGGAGCATCGTTTGTGGAGAAGCGCTGGAAGACAGAGGCAGGAGGTGGAGCGTCTTTGTCCTGCACGGAACTTTGGTGGTGATGTCAGGTCATGCCTGTTCGGCAGGTGCTACGCACGACAGATCTTAAAGAGTCTTCGCGTCTGGATGGATGAGCGCAGGGAGGTGGCACCGTTGGGCGCCGTGGTGGCGTCGACGGATGGTCGGACTGGCATGGATGATGCGGATTTATCTCGTGAAGATGGGTCAGCGGTTCGATGATGATGTTGGCTTCTAAAACGTGTACGTGTGGTGTACGCTTTAGGTCTGCTGCACCGGATGTTAGTTCCGATACGTTATGTGGACGGATCGGCGACGACACCGGTTTTACATATGGAGAGTGAAAGCACTCTACATTATCGCGTTTTGTAGGTGTGAGTGGGAGCTTCGGGTTGCTTGATGTATGTTCTTGTCAGACCTTTGTTGAATAAGTAATAAAGATGGTTGTATTCCTCGATTGATGGAGAGGCCGGTGGTCTTAACCTCCTTTTCCACACAAAAAAAGAGTACAACTTTAGAAACAACATGAACATTAATAACTACTAAAGTCACAGAAAGTTCAACTGGACATTGTCAAGGCCCTTTCCATTTACATGAACAGATTAAAGTGGATCACAAGAACATAATACATTAGTAGTTCATGTCCAAGAGCATCACTTGAACAACTAGTAATTGACCCACTCTTGCTATGTACCTAGGTTCCCATGTAATCATTTAATCACATACGTACATGTCAAAGCGCTTCATATGCTAGCATAAATTAGTAAGAGTACAAGAAAACTGTACACAAATCAGAACAGAAATAGCACAATCCTCGCATCTATTTTTGCACTGTCGGCTGGAAAACTATCCCATTATAACTGCATATCGCACATCGATTCGGTGCTCATATTATTCAGTTACTACTATGTCATTGGATTCAGACAAAATTAGGGTACTGAATGATTGGGGAAATAGATTGTTAGTGGACAACAGAAGAACCAAAATTGATGCTTATACCTTTGGTCTTTTTATCAGTAGGAAGAGATGATCCTGGGCACTGTTGCGTCAACCCCGGAAGTAGAGAGAGGCAGCTCGCCCAAATTGCGAGCCCGCGTTAAAAGACAGTAAAAATAAAAAGGTGCTCCCGGCGGGGCTCGAACCCGCGACCTTCGGCTCATAAGACCAACGCTCTAACCAACTGAGCTACGGGGGCTTACATACTGAAGTTATTTACTCAGCTAAAATAACTATAGTTTCATATAATGCATTCGTTGCCACGGTTAAAACAATATTATTTTCCCTAATCAATAAACATGGATCAAGACTCCCTCTAGCCGGTAAATGTCTTATATTTCAACATGACATCCTATACAATTTTTTATATTCACTTCTTATATATTCTTGTTTCCGTCCTTGTTAATGGTGGTCACAATGGTCACCGTCAATCTCAAGTCAGTGAATACGTCCATGACACGACCTATTTGTGACTCTGTCGTGGTACCACAAGAGAATGATTAGTAAAACTTCAAAAATATCGTCGAGATGGATAGACCATGCTAGCATTGAAAATCATATGTGTGTGACGAGCTGTTTTTTAGGGAAATTAACACTCCGCGCTATAATAATGTGAATTGCAACAAGAAGTTAATTGATGTGCCCCTCAAAATGTTCAACAGCGTGGGCAAGCCGGAGGGTGCGCGGCGAGATATCTAGCAAAAATGCATGTGTTGCAACATCTTTTTACTTTTGAAATACATTCACTTTTTATTTTTATTATTCTTTAGGCCTCGTTTGGTGAATCCCTATCGTTCACCCAACCCCCAATTCCTCACTAATACCTTCCCCTCATAAATCTCTCTATTTGGTTAAATTTCCTATAGCAACAGCAAACATAGCTAGCATCCCACTCTTCTCTGTTCCACGAGTGGCTCCTAGGATTTTCTAGAGCACGTGGATTGAGAGGGCTGCGTGGGGATTAGAGGGGGTTGGTTTGTTCAATCCCTACATGTCAAACGAGATGCTATGGATTTTTGGGGATTTGGGGCCCTGCGGGGATATTTCCCTATAAACCACGCCAAACCTCCTCTATCAAACGAGGCCTTAGGAACTGGAGACCATCTCTTTATATGTCATTCAACTCGAGGTCAATAAAAAAGTTTGGAATCGAATTCCTAGGGCATCCAACGAAGCAATGGATGCGATGACTTGAATTAATGAGACTTGCGTGGTCCTTCAAATTAGCATTACCATTGACCTAGCCATCTAGTGCATAGGGATACTTTTGAGCGTTCATTCCGTTTTTACCTTCAAGTTTCAAGATTTTTGACAAAATTTAATCCATTTAACTAACTACTTGCTAGTTTTGCCTTCATAAAAAGAATTAGCTTTCTCACAAGAGATAAAAACCAGCAAATAATTCGTTAATGACGTAAAATGAACAAATTTATCTTAAATTAGGTAAATGTTGTGAAAAGTGTGAAATTTAAGGGTATTTTTTAGGAAAAGGTTAAATTTACGATTAAAAAAAGAGATCGGAACTGAGAGGCACGCGAGGACTAGACAGCGAGCTAGCTCGGAGGTGGGCACACACCCCGCCACTCGCCACTCCGGCGTCGGCGGCCACGATAAACTTAGCGTGCCTTCCCGGCCGTGACATCCACCACAACCCTGGTGTGCCTCACCATGTCGCAAGGGTGCTTGTCGCGCTTCCAACGTTCGGTGGTCCTAAGTCATCGTCTCTTCTCGAGTTTTTCACTAGATCTCAGGTTTGCAGTGCCCCGATTGCTACTTTGATGCATGTTGTTCTTCTTCCTCGCTTGTTGCATTCCTCCATGTTCTCTCTGCCTACACCTCCTCTTCTCCATTCGTTAGCTGGTTTGATCGTGTTCACCATAGAGGGTATTTAGTTTCGGGAAGCTATGCTTGAGAGGTATGGTTGTGGTACTGTTGAGGCCGTTGCCGGTCGCCGCCATCCTGCCAAGATCCTTGTCGTCGTGCTCAATGATGGCGTCTTTCTCTTCCAAACTTCTTCGCTTCCCTATTGGTTGGTTGATTTGGAGGTTTTGACAACGACTATTTCTTCTGTCCCCGTCAGCCAAACAACTTCCTCTTCCAAGTGGCCCATGAGAACATCGCCAAGGAGATTGTGCTCCGTGATTATTGGAAGTCTGGCTTGACCAATGTCAAGATGTCCCTTTCTGGTTTGGATCAAGCCCCGTCTTTTTGTCCTTCCCTCGGTCGGTTATGCGCATCAACGCTTAGCTGGATACCTCTACGTTGTCGTCTCTACTCGGCCCTTGTCTCATGCAGAACCCTCGCATTGCCAACATGCAAAGGATGATTACGTCCCTGCATGCCGCCCATTCCCAGGTTTCCAGGGGCTTTGGTATGTGTTTGCATGCATCGAAGAGTGATCCACCTGGAGGCAATCAAGTGTCTGACTGCTCGTTTGACTTTAACCCCTGCTTCCGCTGACTTTGCAGCCCGCCGGCCAATCGGATGTGGTCCAATGCCTCCCTCTTGTCATGTTTGGTTGCTCTGTTCCGATGCCCAGCCTCCCTTCCACCCCTTCTGCATGCATTCGCGTCCCCCAAGATCATGTGACGACCGTTGCTACTTCTCGATCTTGCGTCTTGAAGAGGAAAGGGTGTTGCAGCAAAGTAGATAAGTATTTCCCGCAGTTTGTTGAGAACCAAGGTATCAATCAAGTAGGAGGAACAAGCAATGCCCCAATCTTAGCACCTACACAAATAATCAAACACTTGCACCCAACGCAACAAAGGGGTTGTTAATCACTTCACAGTTATTTGCAAGGACGAGATCTGATAGGAATAGATATAAAAGATTAAAAGAACTAAAAGTAAAACAAAATTAAATAAATAGCAGCAAAATGTTTTTGGTATTTTTGGTTTATAGATATGAAAATATAATGTGGAAAATAGACACGGGGGCATAGGTTTCACTAGAGGATTCTCTCATGAAGGAAAATAATACGGTGGCTAAACAAATTACTGTCGAGCAATTGATAGAAAATCGAATAATCATGAAGATATCTAAGGCAATGATCATGCATATAGGCATCACGTCCATGTCAAGTAGACCAAAACGATTCTGCATCTACTACTGTTACTCCACAAATCGACCGACTACTGCCTGCATCTAGATTATTAAGTTCATGAAGAACAGAGTAATGCATTAAGTAATATGACATGATGTAGAGGGATAAACTGAAGCAATATGATGAAAACCCCATCTTTTTATCCTTCATGGCAACAATGCAATACGTGCCTCGCTACCCCTACTTTGTCACCGGGTGAGGACATCGCAAGATTGAACGCAAAACTAGGCACTTCTCCCATTGCAAGAACTACCAATCTAGTTGGCTAAACCAAACCAATAATTCGAAGAGACTTGCAAAGATATGAAATCATGCATATAAGAATTCAGGAAATACTCAAATAATATTCATAGATAATCTGAACATAAACTCACAATTCATCGGATCTCGACAAACACACCGCAAAAGAGTACTACATCTGATAGATCAACATGAAGATCATGGAGAACATGGTATTGAAGTACAAAGAGAGAGAGAGAAGAAGCCATGTAACTACTAGCTATGGACCCTTAGGTCTGTGGTAAAGTACTCACGCATCATCGGAGAGGCAATGGAGTTGATGTAGATGCCCTCTGTGATCGAATCCCCTTCCAGCAGATTACCGGAAAAGGCTCCCAGATTGGATCTCTCGGGAACAGAGGCTTCCGGTGGGGGAAAAGTACTTTTTGGTGTCCTTCTGATAATGGGGGAATATTTGGGAATTTATAGGACAAAGATTAGGGTTAGGAGACCTGTAGGGGACCCACAAGCCAGGGGGCGCGACCTACCCCCCTGGTCGTGCCCTGTAGGCTTGTGGCCTCCCGGAAGGTGCCTTGCCCCCTACTCCAAGTCTGGCAAGTCCCTTTTTTTCCAGAAAAAATCCTTCCACAGGTCTTATTCCGTTTGTACTCCTTTTAATATTCCGTATCTGCAATATCCAAAAACTAGGAAAAAACAGAAACTGGCACTAGGCTCTAGATTAATAGGTTAGTCCCAAAAATAATATAAAACAACATATTAATGCATATAAAACATCCAAAACAGTTAATATAATAGCATGGAACAATAAAAAATTATAGATACGTTGGAGACGTATCACCATCCCCAAGCTTAATTTGTGCTTGTCCTCGAGTAAGTAAATGATAAAAAACAGATTTTTTGGCGTGGAATGCTACCTAATATATTTATCCATGTAATATTCTTTATTGTGGCATGAATATTCAGATCCATAAGATTCAAAACAAAAGTCTATTATTGACATAAAAATAGCAATACTTCAAGCATACTAACAAGGCAATTGTGTCTTTTTGAAATAACATGGCCTTAGAAAGTTATCCCTACAAAATCATATAGTATGGCAATGCTCCATATTCACCACACAAAGTATTCAAATCATGCACAATCCCGATGAAAGACAAGCAATTGTTTCACACTTTTTATGTTCTCAAACCTTTTCAACTCTCACGCAATACATGAGCGTGAGCCATGGATATAACACTATAGGTGGAATGGAATATGGTGGAGGTTGCAAAGGAAAAAAGAGGTGAAGATAGTCTCACATCAACTAGGCATATCAACGGGCTATGGAGATGCCCATCAATAGATATTAATGTGAGTGAGTAGGGATTTCCATGCAATGGATGCACTAGAGCTATAAGTGTATGAAAGCTCAAAAAGAAACTAAGTAGGTGTGCATCCAACTCGCTTGCTCATGAAGACCTAGGGAAATTTGAGGAAGCCCATCACTATAATATACAAGCCAAGTTGTATATGAAAGTGTCCCATAATGAAAACCTAGAGCATTATCCCATAATGAAAAATTCCCACTAGTATATGAAAGTGACAAAATAGGAGACTCTCTATCATTAAGATCATGGTGCTACTTTGAAGAACAAGTGTGGAGAAAGATAGTAGCATTGTCCCTTCTCTCTTTTCTCTCATTTTTTGGTGGGCATCTTTGGCCTCTTTTATTTTTATGGGCTTCGCTGGCCTCTTTTATTTTTTGTAAAGTCCGGATGCTCATTCCAACTTGTGAGGGAATCATAGCCCTCCATCATCCTTTTATCTCATATGGGACAATGCTCTAATAATGCAAATCACCACACTTTTACTTACTTACAACTCGAAAAATTACAACTCAATTCCTAGAACAAAATATGACTCTATATGCATGCCTCCGGCAGTGTACCGTAATGCGCAATGATCTAGCGTAGCAATGACATGCTAGCTATCTTACGATCATGCAAGGCAATATGACAATGATGGTGCGTGTCATAAAGTACGGTGGTGTTTCATGGCAATATACCTCGGAATGGCTATGGAAATTCCATAATAGGTAGGTATGGTGGCTGTTTTGAGGAAAATATATGGTGGCTGTTTTGAGGAAGGTGGGTTTAATATACGGGCGAAAGTTGCGCGGTACTAGAGAGCCTAGCAATGGTGGAAGGGTGAGAGTGCGTATAATCCATGGACTCAACATTAATCAAAAAGAACTCACATACTTATTGCAAAAGTCTATTAGCTATCGAAGCAAAGTATTGGACGCATGCTCCTAGGGGAAGGGTTGGTAGGAGTTAACCATCACGCGATCCCGACTCTCACACAAAGATTGACAATCATTAAACAAATCATGCTCCGACTTCATCACATAACGGTTCACCATACGTGCATGCTACGGGAATCACAAACTTTAATACAAGTATTTCTTCCAATTCACAATTACTTACTAGGATGACTCTCATATTACCATCTTCATATCTCAAAACTATATGCAAGGACTCAAACTTCTCATCATATTCAATGCACTTAATATGTAAGTTTTTATTATATCCCTCTTGGATGCCCATTATATTAGGACAAAATTCATAACCTAAACCAATTACCATGCTGTTCATAGACTCTCAAAATAATACAAGTGAGGTACGAGAGCTCAAAAGATATAAGTGAAGCACATAGAGTATTCTAATAAATTCACGATTCAGCGTGTCTCTCTCAAAATATGTGTGCAGCAAGGATGATTATGGCAAACTAAAAAGTAAATACTCATATCATACAAGACGCTCCTAGCATACAAGCCTAACCAACTTCCTATGCATAGGGACTTTGTGAGAAAACAATTTATGGGAACAAGAATCAACTAGCATAGGAAGGAAAAACAAGCATGACTTGAAAACTTTGAACACATAGAGAGGAAACTTGATATTATTACAATTACTACAAGCATGTTCTCTGTTGCCTTTTATTGCTTTGGCCGAGTAGTAGATTGTAATGCATGATTTTGGGTTCATGCCCCCTGATGTCTACCTTGACTGATAGAAACATGAGACTAGGGAATGTGCTATTGTCGCCAGGGAGAAAACAACGGTGCTTGTGACCGCGGTTGCAAGGATTGTTTACCTTACGCATAGTTCATCAATGCAGTTGCCCGTTGCTTTGAGTTTACACTTTGGGTGGGGCTCACAACTTAATATCAACGAGATGTTCTGGTTAGATATCTCAAGGTGGATGATTAGTAAGTAGATGATGATGAATAAACAGTCTACTTGTCTTGGCATACTGCCCATTACTATTGAGCCTCTAACTTTCAAGTAGCATAATTAGCATTGCGGTGCATTCAATAATTCTGTCAATTGCCCAACTGTAATTTGTTTACCCAAGCATAGTAGTTTATCGTCTTTTGGGAGAGAGACATCACTAGTGAACATCATGTGACTCAGATCCATATCACCACCATTGCTTACAACTCCACCATTTACTGCTTTCATTTACTTTTCCGTTGCAATCACTATCACTATTCCCACTTGTGTTTTGATCCTTTGCAAACTACAAGGCCGGAGAGACTGACAACCTCTCTGAGGGAGCAAAGTTATTTGTTGTGTGTGCAGTTCCACATCTTCTGCTAGCTCTAGAGCAGCGGACACCTAATTGTTGATCCTCAGAGTCCTCCTGGTTCGATAAACCTTACAGTCTCCGTGTAAGGAAAACTTGCTGCTGACTACATCTCCACCTTCCACTTGGGGTAACCAACAAGGGGCGAGAAGTATATCCATCAACTCGTCATCAAGAAAGTTTCTGGCGTCGTTGCCGGGGACTCCAGTCTTCAAGATAGGGGAGTTGCACGCTATCTTTTACCTTTGAGTTTTTAGTCTTGTTAGTTTACTTTCTAGTTTTTGCTTTAGAGTCTTATAGAAAAAACCACAAAAAAAATAGTTGCTTTGTTCTTGCTTGTTGTTGCTGCTATGGGTTCCACTGAAAACACCAAGTTGTGTGACTTCACTAGTCACAACAACAATGAATTTATGTGCACTCCTATTGCTGCTCCCGCCACTGGGGCTACCTCCTATGAGATTAAACCTGCTTTACTAAACTTTGTTATGAAAGATCAATTCTCCAGTGCTGGAGATGATGCTACTTTGCACTTGAATAATTTTGTTGAGCTTTGTGATATGCAAAAATATAAAGAAGTAGATGGTGGTATTGTTAAACTTAAGATTTTTTCCTTTCTCCATGAGAGGAGGAGCAAAAGTGTGGCTTCAATCTTTGCCTAGGAATAGCATAGATTCTTGGGATAAGTGCAAAGATGCTTTTATTGGGAAGTATTGTTGGGGAACGTTGCATGGGAAACAAAAAATTTCCTACGCACACGAAGACCTATCATGGTGGTGTTCATCTACGAGGGGAGAGTGGAACTACGTACCCTTGTAGATCGCTAAGCGGGAAGCGTTAAGAAACGCGGTTGATGTAGTGGTACAGCTTCGTGATTCAAATCACCGTCGTCCCACGATCCGTTCCGATCTAGCGTCGAACGGACGACACCTCCGCGTTCAGCACACGTACAGCTCGATGACGATCTCGGCCTTCTTGATCCAGCAAGAGAGACGGAAAAGTAGATGAGTTCTTCGGCAGGGTGACGACGCCCCGGTGGTGGTGATGATCTACTCCTGAAGGTCTCCGCCCGAGATCGCATAAATCTGATCTAGAGGTAAAACTATGTGGTCTAGGTTTGAGTTGCACGTGGCAAAAGTTGTGTCTCAAAAACCCTAAAACAACTAGTATATATAGGAGGAGGGGAGGGGCTAGCCTTGGGACACAAGGGCCCCAAGGGTGCGCCGGCCGAAGGGGGAGGAGGACTCCACCAATTCGGTTTGGCAAGGAGGAGTCCTCCTCTTCCTTCCCACCTCCCTCTTTCCTTTTTTTTCTTTCTTTCCTTTTCTTCACATGTGGCGCCATAGCCTTCTTGGGCTGATTCCACCAGCCCACTAAGGGCTGGTGCGCCACCCTAAGGCCATGGCCTCACTCCCGGGTCGGTGGGCCCCTCCCGGTAAACACCCGTAACCCATTCGTCACTCCCGGTACACTACCGTAATTGTCCAAAACTTTCCGGTAACCAAATGAAACCATCCTATATACCCTCCTGATGTCCGTGATCTCATCCGGTACTCCGAACAACATTCGGCAACCACACATATGACTCAACTATACTAAAACATCATCGAACCTTAAGTGTGCAGACCCTGCGGGTTCGAGAACTATGTAGACATGACCCGAGACACTCCTCGGTCAATATCCAATAGCGGGACCTGGATGCCCATATTGGATCCTACATATTCTCCGAAGATCTTATCGGTTGAACCTCGGTGACAAGGATTCATATAATCCCGTATGTCATTCCCTTTGTCCTTCGGTATGTTACTTGCCCGAGATCCAATCGTCGGTATCCGTATACCTATTTTAATGTCGTTACCGACAAGTCTCTTTATTCGTTCCGTAATACAAGATCCCATGACTTACACTTAGTCACATTGCTTGCAAGGCTTTGTTTGTGATGTTGTATTACCGAGTGGACCCCAAGACACCTCTCCGTCACACGGAGTGAAAAATTGTAAGTGCATCTAGTGCCCCTTAGTGATTTTGGTGGTTTGAAGACTTATAGGTTAAGTATCAAATGTGTTTTTAAGTGTACACATGATCTATAAGTCATTGAGGAGTTTGAGATATTTGAAGAATATCGACCCCTAAAAATATATGTCTTCAGTTGAAGAAATTGGTCTGAAGCTAAAGAAATGAAAAATGAGGAATCTGCAATGAAATTGATATTCCTCATGAAGATATTGATATTGAGAAGATCGGTGGTTCCTGAAGAAAATCGTTTGAAGAAATTGAAGCGTGAAGATTTACGTTTTCTGTTTTACTTTCTTCACATTTGATGAATAGGAACACCGTACTGTTAAAGGGGGGGGGGTCAAAGTAACACTATGGAATGGATTTCCTCATGATGCTCAACCCAAACCAAAACCTACCAAAAGCCTCAAGTGAGGAATATGAGTGACATGTGGACTCTCACAGTTGAGGGTCCCGACCGTTTCGATAAGCCACGCCAAGTCACTGATCTTATCCACTCCAACGGTCATATTGTTTAAGGGCATTAATGTCAAATCATGTCGGGATGCTCCCAGGCTATAAATAGCCACCCCCCACAACCACTAGCTGGTTGGCTGCTCTGTTAGAAACTGACACTTGTCATAAGAGCAACCCAAATTCCTCAGAGCTTTCAAGAGTAAATCATCAGTGAGGAAATACACCACCCACCAAAACCACAAACCAAACCTAGTGATTGAGCATCGCTGAAGAAGTTGTTCCTGTGTGGGACTGAAGCCTTTTACCTTTGAGGACTGTGCATCCTCCAGACGGTTAGGCGTCATGGTCTAGAGCAATCCAGTAGTCAATTCTGGATCGCCGGGTGACCGAGTTTGTGAGGGTTTGGAAGTCTGCCCTGAAGACTTACCACGAGTGTTGGGCGAGGACTGTGTGTCCTTAGCTCAAGGAGAGTACGGTAGGGACTGTGTGTCCCGGGACTGGGTGTCCTTTGGTTTCAATACCAAGCCGCTCCAAACCAGATGTACAACTGTCACAGCAGTTGGAACTGGGTCATCAACAACAGTCTTCACCAAGAATCGGGTTCTAATTCCTCAACTCTTTACATTCTTTGTATTATGTGTTGATGACATTCACTGTGACTATTTGAAGAATTTGCTGAAGACTTTCTTTGAATTTCCTCAACCCCAAATTCTTCACTTGAGTTAATCATCATCTGTATTCTGCGTGCCTGCTTACTGTGCAATCTGTTTTCATAATCTTCACTCTGCAATACTGCTGTTGTGAACGATTGCACGACTGATCCTTAACTGTTGCCGCTGTAAGTTAGTCATTAGTGAGGAATTTCCTCAAAAGGAATTTCCTCAGTGATGAAATTCTAAAAATCTCCTATTCACCCCCCCTCTAGTCGATATAACGCACTTTCAATTGGTATCAGAGCAAGGTACTCCCTTGTTCTGTGTGATTTTGGTTTAACCACCTGGAGTTTTAGTTATGTCGACTGCAGGCATGTTTAAGGTGACTGCAGCATGTCCTACCTATGAGGGAAAGAACTTTCCCTTCTGGAAGAACAAAATGCAAATGCATCTACAAGCTATAGACAATGATCTCTGGTATATTGTGGAAAATGGTGCCCCATCATTTCTGCTGTCACTGCAGCTGATGTGAAGAAATTCAAGCAACTTGATTCTCAAGCGAAGAACATCATCTGTGGTCATCTGAGCCCTGGCCAGTTTGGAAGAGTAAGTGCCTTAGGCTCTGCAACACTGATCTGGGAGAGACTGTGCAAGGTAAATGAAGGAGTATCAACCCAACGTGACTCTCGTGTTGATATTCTTCGCAATCTCTTCAATCGCTTCAGGAGACATGACAATGAAAGCTGCCAAGACACCTTTGATCGCCTCACTGACATATCAAATGAACTGCAAGCACTGGGAGCTCGAGACATCACTGATCACGAAGTTGTGAAGAAACTGCTGAGATCTTTGGATTCTTCATTTGACACTTTAGTTCTGATGATTCAAGAAAGACCAGACTACAAGATGCTAGATCCTGGTGATATTCTCGAAAGGCTAAATAATCATGAATTCCAGCTAGAAGAAAAGAGAGATCTATATGGACAAAGCTATTCCAGACCACGTGCACTGAAGGCAAGAGCAATTTCCTCATCTGAAGAAGAAGACATAGATGACAGCAGTTGTGACACTGAAGAATTTGGTCAGGAACTGGCAATGCTTGTGAGGAAATTCCAGAGATTTACACGACGAGGCCAGTTCGGTAAATCATCAAGAAGAGACATGAGGAAATCAGAATCTGCATCTGAGGTATACAAGAAACGAACCTGTCACAAGTGCAAGAAATCAGGTCATTACATTGCTGATTGTCCTCGCTGGGGAAAGGAATCAAAGAAGAAGAAATACAAGGATGACAGTTCTGATGACTCAAAGAAGAAGAAGAAATCTTCAAAATCCTCATCTTCAAAGTCCTCCTCACACAAGAAGACTAGCTTCAGAAAGGCTCGGACACTTATTGGCAAGGAAATGGATTTCGAGGCAGAATCAGAAGAATGTGATGATGAAGAAGGCTCTGGAGAAGATTCAGAATCCGGACAGGCTAGTCTTGCGCTAGCAACCAATTTCGTCAGCAAGTCAATCTTCAATCTTGAAGAAAATGAGTGCACCATCCATACTGATGACTATGCTGATGACTTCGCTCCAACCTATTGCTTCATGGCAAAAGGTTCAAAGGTATCACATAATGCCTCCTCATCTGATTCAAGTGACTGTGAACATGATGATTACAAAAAACCCAGTTATAGTAAACTTGCCATCATTGCCACTAAACAACAAACTGCTCTGGAAAAGCTTCAAAAACTGCTAGACAAAAGTGATGATCTGTTGAATGATGAAATGAATCTTAATCAAATCCTCGCTGATGACATGAAAAATCTTCAGTGTAGATTTGATATTCTTCAGGATCGTTATGATACACTCCTCACTGATCATGAGAAGCTTTCCTACGAATTTCTTCAAAGAAAGCTTGATCTTGAGAAGCTGAGGATGTCTTATGATGATCTTCGTATGGAAAATGATTCATTACTAGCTCAACAGATCAGCGCTACTCAAGTTGAATTTATTCCTCCATGTCTTAAATGCATTGATCGTGAAACTGCTAATTCTTCACCAGAATCTTCAAATGCTACCACTGCTACAAATACTTCAACTGCACCTGTTGTGTCTATTTCCTCACTTGAGGAAAACACAAATGTCACTGATGAAAATGCAGGGTTGAAGGAATTGTACGTGACAGGCATGTACAAAAGCCTCAAAGGGCATCAAATCCTTTGTAATGTGCTCAAAAAGCAGATCTTGAACAGGAACTTGAGGTAAGAAGGAATTGCCTTTGAGAGGAAATTGAATGCTGATGGATCTTATTGGAAACCTGAGCAGTATCCCAAAACCTCATGGGTTGCTGCTACTGGGCCTCCTTTTGATCCATCTAATCTAACTGGCTTCTCATGTGAATTATCCTATTCCTCGGATGAGTCATTTGATTCCAACTATAAACTGTTCAAAAATCAATCTGGTGAAGTATTTGCTCGATATGTTGGAACTAACTGCAGGAATGGCCCTCCTCTGAAAAAAATCTGGGTTCCCAAAAGTTGTCTTGAAAATCTTCAAGTGAATGTCCTCATGACATCACCTCTGAAGAATCTGAACCCCAGATCAAATTCCTCAGGAGGACCAAAGTCTTCAAGAGGATCAAACTCCTCAACTGGTCAAAACTATGCTCATACCCGTGCTTATGCATCTAACATGCAGGGAAACTACAAGGAATATGATTATGAGCGCTATTCTTCAAATCATTATGTTCATAAATCCTCAAACCAGTTCTCTGCATACTCATATGAGTACTTTAACTCCCCTACTGTTAAGAGAAGTGCATTAGCTTCAATGCCACCGTTCTCATATGGTGCTCGCAGGATGATGAACGCTTTGCCACCCCTTCAGATGTGGGTGGTGAAGAAATCAAACTAATCACTTCTGCAGATCAGGTCTCCAAATGAAAATCATCATCTGAAGAATTTGCTGGAGACTTGAGGAAATGCTTGATAGGACGCAAGCTAATGATTGATGAAATAGAAATATTTCACACGTCCTTACATTTCTGTTATGATGAAATTAGTATCATATTCTTCAAACTTGAAGCATATGAGATGGTAAGCTGTACTAATTCATCTGCAGGATGACAAACCCAAAAATACTGAGTGGGTTCTCGATAGTGGCTGCACACATCACATGACTGGTGATAAAAGCCTACTGATGAATATGCCACTAACTCCATCACCTCTGAAGCAAATCACATATGCTGATAAAGGTAAAAGCAAGGTATTGGGACTTGGCAAAGTAGCTATTTCTAAGGATAGGCATATGGACAAAGTGATGCTTGTTGAATCCCTTGGTTTTAACCTCATGTCAGTCTTGATGCTTTGTGATCTTGATATGATTGTTATCTTTGGTAGATATAGATGTGTAGTCATCATGGAATCTGACAGATCCAAAGTCTTCGAAGGTGTAAGAAGAGGGGATTTGTACATTGTTGACTTCTCTACAGGTCCTCAACCAGCCACTTGCTTACTAGCAAAAACCTCAGAAGGATGGTTGTGGCACAGAAGACTAGGTCATGCAGGCATGAGGAATTTGCACACACTTGCAAAGAAGAAGCATGTCATTGGCATCGAATCAGTCAAATTCATCAAGGATCATCTCTGCGGTGCTTGTGAATCTGGGAAAATGACCAGATCCAAGCATCCCTCCAAAACCATTATGACCACTACACGTCCATTTGAATTGCTTCATATGGATTTATTTGGACCTACTCACTATGCAACACTAACCAATGCAGCATCTCTATATGGCTTTGTCATAGTTGATGATTATTCCAGATACACTTTGGTGCATATCATAGTGTATAAAACTGAAGTGCAGGAAATCTTCAAACGATTTTCTTCAAGGGCCTCGACGAACTTCGGCATCAAAATCAAACATATTAGGAGTGATAATGGAACCGAGTTCAAAAACACTGGTCTTGATGATTATCTTGATGAACTTGGTATTACTCACGAATTGTCTGCTCCTTATACTCCTCAGCAGAATGGTGTCGTCGAAAGAAAGAACAGGACTCTGGTTGAAATGGCAAGAACTATGCTTGAAGAATATCAGACTCCTCGTTGCTTCTGGCCTGAAGCAATCGACACTGCATGTCATATCGTCAACAGGGTACATCTTCCCAAATTCCTCAAGAAAACCTCATATGAACTCCTCACTGACAAGAAACCCAATGTAAGTTATTTCAAAGTCTTCGGTGCAAAATGCTGGATTAGAGATCCTCATCATAGCTCGAAATTTGCACCTAAGGCACATGAAGGTTTTATGCTCGGTTATGGAAAGGACTCGCACACCTACAGAGTCTTCAACAACTATCACAACAAAGTTGTTGAGACTGTAGATGTGCGGTTCGATGAAACTAATGGCTCGCAAAGAGAGCAATTGCCTTCTGATCCAGATAAGCTGTCTCCTGAGGAAGCGATAAAGCTTAAGCCTACTGAAGACATTGTCCCCACTGAGGAAATAGGTGAAGAAACAATCCCCATCGCTGATGAAAGTCAAGAAGATGCTCCTGAGGAAATTGCAACAACACCACTTCCTCAGCCCAGACAAAATCCTCAACCAGCTCATCCGAGGATTGCAAATGAAGTAGAACTTGACAAAATCCTCAACGACATCAACGCGCCAGGTCCTCTCACTCGCTCAAAGGCTTCACACTTAGTTAACTTTTGTGGGCATTTTTCTTTTGTATCCATCACAGAACCCTCAAAAGTAGCTGAGGCCTTTCTGGAACCGGAATGGATCCAAGCCATGCAAGACGAACTTCTTCAATTCAAGCTGAATGACGTATGGGAGCTCGTCAAACGACCAGATCCTCGCAAGCATAACATAATCGGCACCAAGTGGATTTTCCGAAACAAGCAAGATGAGGACGGTCAAGTGGTGAGGAACAAGGCACGACTTGTAGCCCAAGGCTACACCCAGGTTGAAGGAATAGATTTCGATGAAACTTTTGCACCGGTTGCTAGACTTGAAGCTATTCGAATTCTACTTGCTTATGCTAATCATCATAACATCATCTTATATCAAATGGATGTGAAAAGTGCATTCCTCAATGGTAAGCTTGAGGAAGAAGTATATGTTGCTCAGCCCCCAGGTTTTGAGGATCCAAAGAATCGAGACAAAGTCTTCAGACTCAAAAAGGCTCTGTATGGCCTCAAGCAAGCCCCTCGGGCATCGTATGATACAATGAAGGAATTCCTCATGAAGAAAGGCTTCAAACCTGGTTCACTCGATCCAACTCTTTTCACGAAATCTTATGATAATGAACTGTTTGTATGTCAAATATATGTTGATGATATCATATTTGGCTGTACTGACAAAAGATACAGTGATGAATTTGCCTATATGATGAGTGAAGAATATCAGATGTCTATGATGGGGGAGCTGAAATTCTTCTTAGGTCTTCAAATTCGTCAACAAAGCAATGGAATATTCATATCACAGGAGAAATACCTCAAGGATGTTTTGAGGAAATTCGACATGCATGAATGCAAAGGTGCCAAGACTCCAATGCCTACCAACGGTCACCTCGGCACTGATGAAAATGGTAAAGATTTCGATCAGCAGGTATACCGTTCTATGATTGGCTCTTTATTGTATCTATGTGCATCTAGGCCAGACATAATGCTTAGTGTTTGTATGTGTGCACGTTTTCAAGCAAAACCGAAGGAATCACACCATAAGGCTGTGAAACATATTCTTCGATACCTAGCTCACACACCAACACTAGGATTATGGTATCCCAAGGGCTCCAATTTTCATCTGGTAGGGTATTCTGATTTGGACTATGTTGGTGACCGTGTGGATCGCAAGTCAACTTCTGGCACATGCCATTTCCTTGGAAGATCACTGGTTTGCTGGTCCTCAAAGAAGCAGAACTGCGTATCACTCTCCACTGCCGAAGCTGAGTACATTGCTACTGGTTCTTGCTGTGCTCAATTACTATGGATGAAGCAAACCCTCAAGGACTATGGCATCAACATGAAGAATGTGCCTCTCTACTGTGACAATGAGAGTGCTATCAAGATTGCCTACAACCCAGTACAGCACTCGAAGACCAAGCACATCCAGATTCGTCATCATTTTCTTCGGGACCATGTCCTCAAGGGCAATATCCTCATCGACCATGTGAAGACTGATGATCAACTGGCTGATATCTTCACTAAGCCCTTGGATGAGAAAAGGTTTTGCAAGTTGCGGTGTGAGCTAAATATCTTAGAATCTTCAAATGTTTTGTAAAAACATGCACACATCCTAACACTTATGCAAAGTTGATGACTTAGATGTGCAACACATGATGAAACGATTTTCTTCAACCGATGAAGAAAGTCACTCTGAATGTGAAGAAATTAACGAAGAAATTGATTCTCACGGCCCTACGACAATTGTACGCGGCGTCTGAAATCAACATTCTTATATGGTGGGCAACGCCACCGCCCAATGTGAAATTCCTCAAGTTGATTTTCTTCAAATGATCAAATTCCTCACAATGCATTTTTCTTCAAAAGAGTTGTTCTTCATTGTGATGATCTATTGCAAAATCTTCAATAACACTTGATGACTTTCATTTGTCTAGGCAGACTGTGATCTCTAGTCCTCAACAGCATTCACTTATTGCTATTTCTTCAAGTTGATGTTTTTGCTAAGTGAATGTGATCGGACCCTATTTTCCCTCTATGCTATACTTATCCAGTCTATTCAGTTCTTCATATGCGTTCTACTTGAAACTTTGTTCAAAAACCTCACTGCATCCTTGTCAGCTGATGATTTTGTAACAAAAATCCTCAAATCTTCGAAAAATTGTTTTCTTCAAAGGAACAGTAACTGAACCCCCACTTCCCACGATTGGATAGCCACGATCTCCACTATCTCCACCGCATTGTATGGGAGCTACACGTGTCCTGCGGAGACGTAGAGGCAAGGGCTATTCGGTCCGAAACTTTCGCGCCAAACAGTAACTTTCGGGCTATAAATATGTCCTTAACCCCTTCAGTACCTTCTTCTTCGCCTCATCGCTCTCCTGCCACAGCACACCGAACCCTAGCGCCACCGCTGGTAGTCTTGTCGCCGGCAAGGAAGAGCTTCATTGCCTCAACCTTCTCGCCGCCAGGATCACGCCAGAGTCGGAACATCTACGTCCGCCGCCGCCGTAGACGTCCTCTGCTGCCAAGTTAGGGTGCATTGGACACTTGACCGAAGAACCTCTCCAACGCCACTTTTTTTGTGTTCTGATTAGATCTGAAATTTTACCTCTCCCATGTGAAATCTGTTTTTCCTCAAGATACGATGCGCACATGATTCCTCAAACACTATCCATCACAACAATCATTGATGAACTAGCTAAGCATCTAAGATTTTCACGAGATTCCTCAATTGTGCGAATTTTCGGATCTGTACAACTCTGGAACCCAAGAACAGAATGCTTTAGCAAATTCCTCAACCACTGGTTATATTCCTCAAACTGTCAAACTTTTTCATTTTCTTCAAATCTGAGAACGCATATGACCTCTCCAAATTCCTCGCAACTATACTCTGTTCACAGGTACACACATGTCAGCTGATGAATCTCTCGGTTCTCATCACATTAACTCATTTGCAGCGTTTCTGGAAGAAACTCTTCAAGGCTCATAAGAATCCTCAAGAGTTCAAAATCCTCACAAAGTTCCTCGTCTGAAGAAAATGGAGGAAGAAAGGAAACAGAAGGGAGGAAAGAAACTGGAGCAGAACACAGCTGTTGATATTCCTGATGACATATACATGGACTATTGCACGCCTGATGATGAACCTGAGACTATGCCTAAAAGAAAGATTAGGCTGCAGAAAATTGAACGCAGATGGGCAAAGGAGTGGAAGGAGTACAGGTTTGTGACTCCAAAATATGCGAAGAAATTCGCTTTGAAGCCTCCTGGCAGAAGGGCCCCACTTGAGGATCATCAAGTAGCTCATCCCTCAAGTCTTATGACACTTGATGACTACCCAGATGAAAAAGAAAGGCATCTGGCCAAGCTCAAGAAGCAAGCAGAGACAGTAGTGAAGAAATTTCATGAATCCTCAGCTGCTGCCTCCGGTGCTGCTCATTCCTCAGTAGCAGAAACCTCAGGCTCCGAGATTCCTCAACCAAAGTCTGTGCCAACAAAGCCAAAAGCTTCAAAGCCCCAAGAGAAGTTTGCGCAGACTTCTGTCACCAAACCCTCAGCTCCAAAACCCTCGGTTCCAAAACCGTCAACACCAAAACCATCAGCGCCAAAACCCTCAGCTCTAATCGCATCTACACCAAAGTCCTCAGCTCCACCTCCAAAGCCAGTACAGAAGAAAGTCGTGAAGACTACGACTGCCAGCTCTAGCTCCTCACTCCCAGCTGCAACTAGCTCGGAGACAAAGTCTTCAACACCCCTTTTGAAGACTTTGACAACAACTGAACCTGCACCTCTGCCCAACCCCAGCAAAATCATCACAGTCCCGTCTGCGTCAGAGGGAAGTGATGAATATGATGATGAAACTCTGGAAGCCATCATCAGGAACAAGCAAGAAAGGGTAGCACAAGCATCAGGCAGTGCTATTCCTCTGGCGATGGACCCCAAGGTCCTCCTCGACTTCATCAATGTGTGGTATGAAGACCCAAACACACCCATTGATGATTTGAAACTTCCTCCTGGTGTCAGCCACATGGTGGCTACCTTCATAAACGAAGCCAAGTGGAAGGAACAGAAGGCCAAGCAGGCAAAGATTGCAAAGGCCAGAAAGGAGAAATTCCTCAGGCAAAATGTTCTCAAGTTAACGCCTGAAGCATTGGTGTCCACCCAGGCAAAGCTGCAAGTCTGGACTGACAAGTGTGAGAAACTGTCAGATCGCACAAGCATCAAACGCAATTTCATCAAGCTAGCCACTAGTGCTGTTGATGACTACAACAAACGTCACCCTCCACCAGCACCGACTCCTCAGCCCCTGGTTGAACAGCCAGAAGATGCATCTCCTGATGAGGAGGAAATTCCTCAAGATGAGGAACAACACCAAGAGCGCTGTGCTGATGAGCCGACCATTGAAGAAATCATCACTGAGACCGCTCCTGATGAAACTACAAACCCTGATGAAACTGCTACTGATCCAGCTGCTTCACCAAAGCAGGCTGATGACTCTGTTCCAGCTGGTTCCTCACTGCCAACTAAAGAATCTGTTGAGAAAACACCTTCACCAAAAACTTCAAAGGTGAAGAAGTTAATCCCGTCTGCATCAGACGCGAAAAAGACAAGGGCTGCTGAGAAGGAAGCGAAGAAGAGAAAAGCTTCCTCAGCAGAAGAAAAGATTGAGGCAAAACGCCTCAAGGAAACTGAAGAATCTGCCCCTCTGGACCCGGTGCCTCTTAATGTTGCACCTTCATATGCAATGGTCGTCATTGGTGACCACACTAGAAGGGCAGATGAGGAAATGAAGGATGCTGCCTCTGAGGAGCATACTGATGAGGAAATACAAATTGATGACAGTCCTCAACCTCATATTCCTCAGAAAGAGACTACTCAAGCTTCAGCTGCAGCAGCTGATGAATCTGCTTCTGCCACAAAGTCAGCTGATGAAAATCAAGCTGAAGAAAATGTCCAGTCTGAGCAGGTTCCTCCCACTGAACAGGCTGACCAAACTCCTCAAGCTGAGAAGGAAGAAGAAATTCCTCAGCCTGATGCTCAGCCAGAGCAAGAAATTCCTCAACCTGAGGAAACTGCTGAAGAAAATGTTCTCGCCCCTGACAATGACTTCATTGTGCTCAACCCAGAGACTGCCATGGTTGTTTCCCCTCCCATTCCTCAGCACAATCTCAATCCAGTTCAGCGCCTGCCATTCTCAAAGCGGCCAAAGTTTCAGAAAGAGAATTTCTTTGAGGAACGCATGTATTTCATCGGAGAGAATCCTTATGACAAGCCTCAAATGAGGCATCTGAAGTTTTGGACAAGGACTCAGATGAACTACTATGCTTCTGTGCTCTGCGGCCGCAACAAGATATTCCAGCACAGGCACATTCCTCATGATGAACTTGAAGAGATTCCCTGCATGGAACCAGTCCTCAGTGTACTACATGATGCAGGTTTGCTCCCTATGTGCTCCGACATATCAGATTGGAATAGTGAGCTAATTCTTCAGTTCTATTCAACTCTGCACATCTCGGGCAATGCTGATTACATCAACACTTGGGTGTTCGACTGGATGACCCAAAATACTCACTACAAGGCTCCAGCGTCTGAACTCCTCAGAGAACTGCCCGTCCCAATTCCTTCAGAAGGGGCAGTGAAGCTTTATGGTGAGCGTGAGCTGCCAAATGGAATGATGGAAGTCCTCATGAAGCCTTTGGCTGCAGGAAAACCCTCAAAAACCACATTCCTCGTCCATGAGCTCAAGTACACACCCCGGTCTGTCTACCGCATTCTCTGCAGTGTGCTAGCGCCAATCAAAGGCCATGATGATGACGAAGATGTCATCGGCCTCATGAAGAATATCCTCTTCAACATCATTCACGGTATCCCCATGAATATCCATGATTTCTTCTTGAGGACTTTGGCTGACAATGCAATGTGCCCATATGATCACAAAATTTATGCACCATGGATCATGAGATTCCTTAGGACAAGGACAGGCATCAACTTTCACGCAGATTTCCAGAACCATGTTGGTTATATGCCTCCTATTCGGGTCAACAAGAAGACTTTCGAGCCTATTGAGGGAAAAGGAAAGTCTGTGATTGATGAAGGTAGCAGGCCCCTTGATGTCAATTTAAAGAGCCAGATGCATATTCCTCATGGGACGATACTGAGACTCGTCCACCAAGCCCAGTTCCTCCTCGCGTGCTAAACACCAGAGAGCTTCTTCTCAGTCTTCATCAGAAGGTCGATCACAACCACAAATGGGTCAAACGCCAGCTTGGTGCCATTGTGAAAACCCTCACTGAGACACAGAACAGTGTGAAGCTTAATCATCACTATCTGCATGAGGTTTTTGATCGCACCTGGGCTACCCTTGCACATCTGAAGACCCAGACCGAGCTTGAAGAATTGAACTTTGAGCAGGACTTTGACTGGTCGTGGCCTCCCAAGAAGAAGTTCAGGCCCATTCCTGTGCCAGATCTTGAAGACAGCTCCTTCTCGTCATTCCGCACCGCCGAATCTGATGAGGAACAACTCGACACCGCAACAGGACCAAGGAAGAAGACTACACCCAAGAAGCGCCACGGATCTTCATCAACCGCAAAGAAATGAAGTCTTCACGGGCGTTAGTCCTCAGTTTGTCCCTTTTTTGTCACTTGATGACAAAGGGGGAGAAACTTGAGAGTTAGTCTTCAAACGGAATTTATTTTTGGGGCTTATGAACTATATTTAAGTTACAAACTCTTGGCTCTTCTGAAGTTTTTATGTAATGAGTTGTAACTTAAGCCCGATGGTACTCTGACGCTTTTTGAACATTTTTCTTCGCATGCTTATTCCTCAAGTTTTAATGCACGCATGCTGGAATTCGTCAGATACCATTTGCCATCATGCATCTTCATTTTCTTCATATGATATGTTATATGTATGCATGATTTACAAGATTCAGGGGGAGATCTCCATGATATAAATCAGCAATGTGCATATGCTATAAAAGCAAAATCCTCAAGGTATGCACATCTTCAGGGGGAGTCTCTGTGAATCTTGTCTTCAAATTCCTCAATTAAGTATTTACACTTCACATTTTTATTCCCTGTTGAAGACTTAACCTAATTGTCATCAACCACCAAAAAGGGGGAAATTGTAAGTGCATCTAGTGCCCCTTAGTGATTTTGGTGGTTTGAAGACTTATAGGTTAAGTATCTAATGTGTTTTTAAGTGTACACAGGATCTATAAGTCATTGAGGAGTTTGAGATATTTGAAGAATATCGACCCCTAAAAATATATGTCTTCAGTTGAAGAAATTGGTCTGAAGCTGAAGAAATGAAAAATGAGGAATCTGCAATGAAATTGATATTCCTCATGAAGATATTGATATTGAGAAGATCGGTGGTTCCTGAAGAAAATCGTTTGAAGAAATTGAAGCGTGAATATTTACGTTTTCTGTTTTACTTTCTTCACATTTGATGAATAGGAACACCGTACTGTTAAAGGGGGTCAAAGTAACACTATGGAATGGATTTCCTCATGATGCTCAACCCAAACCAAAACCTACCAAAAGCCTCAAGTGAGGAATATGAGTGACATGTGGACTCTCACAGTTGAGGGTCCCGACCGTTTCGATAAGCCACGCCAAGTCACTGATCTTATCCACTCCAACGGTCATATTGTTTAAGGGCATTAATGTCAAATCATGTCGGGATGCTCCCAGGCTATAAATAGCCACCCCCACAACCACTAGCTGGTTGGCTGCTCTGTTAGAAACTGACACTTGTCATAAGAGCAACCCAAATTCCTCAGAGCTTTCAAGAGTAAATCATCAGTGAGGAAATACACCACCCACCGAAACCACAAACCAAACCTAGTGATTGAGCATCACTGAAGAAGTTGTTCCTGTGTGGGACTGAAGCCTTTTACCTTTGAGGACTGTGCATCCTCCAGACGGTTAGGCGTCATGGTCTAGAGCAATCCAGCAGTCAATTCTGGATCGCCGGGTGACCGAGTTTGTGAGGGTTTGGAAGTCTGCCCTGAAGACTTACCATGAGTGTTGGGCGAGGACTGTGTGTCCTTAGCTCAAGGAGAGTACGGTAGGGACTGTGTGTCCCGGGACTGGGTGTCCTTTGGTTTCAATACCAAGCCGCTCCAAACCAGATGTACAACTGTCACAGCAGTTGGAACTGGGTCATCAACAACAGTCTTCACCAAGAATCGGGTTCTAATTCCTCAACTCTTTACATTCTCTGTATTATGTGTTGATGACATTCACTGTGACTGTTTGAAGAATTTGCTGAAGACTTTCTTTGAATTTCCTCAACCCCAAATTCTTCACTTGAGTTAATCATCATCTGTATTCTGCGTGCCTGCTTACTGTGCAATCTGTTTTCATAATCTTCACTCTGCAATACTGCTGTTGTGAACGATTGCACGACTGATCCTTAACTGTTTCCGCTGTAAGTTAGTCATCAGTGAGGAATTTCCTCAAAAGGAATTTCCTCAGTGATGAAATTCTAAAAATCTCCTATTCACCCCCCTCTAGTCGATATAACGCACTTTCACAAATCCCAGTCTTGATCCATACTAACTCAAGGACACCTTCGGAGATACCTGTAGAGCACCTTTATAGTCACCCAGTTACGTTGTGATGTTTGATACACACAAGGTATTCCTCCGGTACCAGTGAGTTATATGATCTCATGGTCATAGGAATAAATACTTGACACGCAGAAAACAATAGCAATAAAATGACACGATCAATATGCTACGTTCATAGTTTGGGTCTAGTCCATCACATGATTCTCCTAATGATGTGATCCAGTTATCGAGTGACAACACTTGCATATAGTCAGAAAACCTTGACTATCCTTCATCAACTGGCTAGCTAACTACAGGCTTGCTAGGGACATTGTTTTGTCTATGTATCCACACATGTATCTATGTTTTCCTTCAATATAATTATAGCATGGATAATAAACGATTATCTTGAAAGAGGAAATATAATGATAACTATTTTATCATTGCCTCTAGGGCATATTTCCAACAATCTCCCACTTGCACTAGAGTCAATAATCTAGTCCTCACATTGCCATGCGATTTACATTGTAATAAATCTAACACCCATAGTTCTGGTGTTGATCATGTTTACCCATCGAAGAGGTTTAGTCAACAGATCTGCTACATTCAGATCCGTGTGCACTTTGCAAATATTTACGTCCTGTCCTTCGACGTAGTCGCGGATGAGTTTGAAGGGTCGTTTGATGTGCTTGGCCTTTTTGTGAAACCTTGGTTCCTTTGGTAAAGCAATGGCACCAGTGTTGTCAAAGAACAGAGTTATTGGATTTAGTGCGCTCGACACAACTCCAAGATCCGTCATGAACTGCGTCATCCAGACACCCTCCTTAGCTGCCTCCGAGGTAGCCATGTACTCCGCTTCACATGTAGAATCTGCTGCGACGCTTTGCTTGGAACTGCATCAGCTTACCGCACCCCCATTAAGAATAAATACGTATCCAGTTTGAGACTTAGAGTCATCCGGATCAGTGTCAAAGCTTGCATCGACGCAACCCTTTATGACAAGCTCTTCGTCACCTCCATAAACGAGAAACATTTCCTTAGTCCTTTTCAGGTACTTCACAATACTCTTGACCGCCGTCCAGTGATCCACTCCTGGATTACTTTGAAACCTGCCTGCCATACTTATGACCAAGCTCACGTCCGGTCTAGTGCACAACATTGCATACATGATGGAACCTATGGCTGAAGCATAGGTGACGGAAATCATTTGTTCTCTATCTTCCGTAGTTGCTGGGCACTGAGTCTTACTCAATTTCATACCTTGTAATACTGGCAAGAACCCTTTCTTGGACTGATCCATTTTGAACTTCTTCAAAACTTTATCAAGGTATGTGCTTTGTGAAAGTCCTATGAGGCGTCTTGATCTATCCCTATAGATCTTAATGCCTAGAATGTAAGCAGCTTCTCCTAGGTCCTTCATAGAGAAACTTTTATTCAAGTAATCCTTCACGCTCTCCAAAAACTCGACGTTGTTTCCAATCAGCAATATGTCATCCACATATAATATTAGAAACGCCACAGAACTTCCACTCACTTTCTTGTAAATACAAGATTCTCCAACCACTTGTATAAACCCAAATGCTTTGATCACCTGATCAAAGCGCCTATTCCAACTCCGAGATGCTTGCACCAGACCATAAATGGATTGTTGGAGCTTGCATACTTTGTTAGCATTCTTTGGATCGACAAACCTTCGGGTTGCATCATATACAACTGTTCCTTAAGAAAACCGTTACGGAACGCCGATTTGACATCCATCTGCCAGATTTCATAATTGAAAAATGCAGCTATTTCTAACATGATTTGGACGGACTTAAGAATCGCCACTGGTGAGAACGTCTCGTCGTAGTAAACTCCTTGAACTTGTGAAAAACCCTTTGCCACAAGTCGAGCTTTATAAACGGTCACATTACCGTCTGCGTCCGTCTTCTTCTTAAAGATCCATTTGTTCTGAATAGCCTTGCGGCCTTCTGGTAATACTTCCAAAGTCCATACTTTGTTTTCATACATAGATCCTATCTCGGACTTCATGCTCTCCACCCATTTGTTGGAATCTGGGCCCACCATTGCTTCTTCCCAATTCGCAGGTTCATTGTTGTCTAACAACATAACTGATAAGACTGGATTACCATACCACTCAAGAGCAGTACGTGATATTGTCGACTTGCAGGTCCGATAGGAAATTGATCCAAAGTTTCATGATCATCATCATTAACTTCCTCCTCAACTGGTGTCGCTTCGACAGGGGTTTCCCCTTGCCCTGCACCACCATCTAGAGGGGTTAGAGGTTCGACAACCTCATCAAGTTCTATCTTTCTCCCACTCAATTCTTTCGAGAGAAACTCCTTCTCAAGAAAAGCTCCATTCTTAGCAACAAACACTTTTCCTTCGGATTTGAGATAGATGGTGTACCCAACTGTGTCCTTTGGGTAACCTATGAAGACACACTTTTCCGCTTTGGGTTCCAACTTTTTAGGCTGAAGCTTTTTGACCTAAGCATCACATCCCCAAACTTTAAGAAATGACAACTTTGGTCTTTTGCCATACAACAACTCATATGGTGTCGTCTCAACGGATTTTGATGGTGCCCTATTTAAAGTGAATGCAGCTGTCTCTAATGCATAACCCCAAAACGATAACGGCAAATCGGTAAGAGACATCATAGATCGCACCATTTCTAACAAAGTACGATTACGACGTTCGGAAACACCATTACGCTGTGGTGTTCCAAGCGGTGTCAAGTGCGAAACAATTCCACATTATCTTAAGTGACCACCAAACTCGAAACTCAGATATTCACCCCCACGGTCAGAACACAGGAACTTGATCTTCTTGTTACGATGATTTTCAACTTCACTCTGAAATTGCTTGAACTTCTCAAACGTTTCAGACTTGTGCTTCATCAAGTAGACATAACCATATCTACTCAAATCGTCAGTGAAGGTGAGAAAATAACAATATTCGCCGGGTGTCTTGCTACCTCTTGAGCTTGCGTTGGTTTTTCCCTTGAAGAGGAAAGGGTGATGCAGCACAGCAGCAGTAAGTATTTCCCTCAGTTTGAGAACCAAGGTATCAATCCAGTAGGAGTATCAAGCCAAGTCTAAAAAGTACCTACGTAAAAACAGCAAACTTGCACCCAACGCTACAAAGGGGTTGTCAATCCCTTCACGATTGATTGCAAGGTGAGATCTGAAGGCGGGAATTTCAACAAAGTAAAAGTGTAGGGCTGAAAATATGATGTTAAGTAGACCCGGGGGCCATAGTGTTCACTAGAGGCTTCTCTCATGATAGAAAATATTACGGTGGGTGAACGAATTACTATCGAGCAATTGATAGAACCGCGCAAAGGCATGACGATATCTAAGGCAATGATCATACATATAGGCATCACGTCCGAGACAAGTAGACTGATACTTTATGCATCTACTACTATTACTCCACACATCGACCGCTATCCACCATGCATCTACTGTATTGAGTTCATGACAAACAGAGTAACGCCTTAAGCAAGATGACATGATGTAGAGGGATAAATTCATGCAATAGATATAAACCCCATCTTTTTACCCTTGATGGCAACAACATGATGCGTGCCTCGCTCCCCTTCTGTCACTGGGTGAGGACACCGCACGGTATGAACCCAAAACAAGCACTTCTCCCATTGCAAGAACTGTAGATCAAGTTGGCCAAACAAAACTCACAACTCGAAGAGAATTACAAGGATACGAAATCATGCATATAAGAGATCAGAAGAAACTCAAATAAGATTCATAGATAATCTGATCATAAATCCACAATTCATCGGATCTCGACAAACACACCGCAAAAGAGGATTACATCGGATAGATCTCCATGAAGATCATGGAGAACTTTGTATTGAAGATCTAAGAGAGAGAAGAAGCCATCTAGCTACTAGCTATGGACCCGAAGGTCTGTGGTGAACTACTCACCCATCATCGGAGAGGCAATGGTGTTGATGAAGAAGCCCTCCGTGTCCGAATCCCCCCTCCGGCAGGGCACCGGAACGTGCCCCAGATGGGATCTTGCGGAGACAGAAGCTTGCGGCGGCAGAAAAGTATTTTCGTGGCTCTCTCCCGTGGTTTCAGATTTTTCGAGGATTTATAGGCGGAAGAAGTAGGGCAAAGGAGCCACGGGGGGCCCACAAGCCTGCTAGGCGCACCCCCAAGGCCGCGGCTAGGGGGCTTGTGGCCTCCCCCGGGAGCCTTTGCCTTGTTTCTCAAGCTTCCTGCGTATCGTCTGTTCCGGAAAAAAAATCTTTTCCGAGATTTTATTCCGTTTGGACCCTGTTTGATATTCTCCCCTGAAAAAGGTCAAAAACACAGAAAAAACATGAACTGGCACTTGGCACTGAGTTAATAAGTTAGTCCCAAAAAAGATATAAAATGCATATAAAACATCCAAAGTTTGACAAAATAATAGCATGGAACCATCAAAAATTATAGATACGTTAGAGACGTATCGTGCCTCCACACTCATTGGACCGCACACATCGGTATGTATGATTTCAAACAAGTCATTTGCACGCTTCATTGTTCCGGAGAACGGAGTCTTAGTCATCTTGCCCATGAGGCATGGTTCGCATGTGTCAAGTGATTCAAAATTAATTGACTCCAAAAGCCCATCAGAATGGAGTTTCTTCATGCGCTTTACACCAATATGACCTAAGCGGCAGTGCCACAAAACATGGCCCTATCATTGTTAAGTCTACATGTTTTGGTCTCAATGTTATGTATATGTGTATCATCGCTATCAAGATTTAATATGAACAATCCTCTCACATTGGGTGCATGACCATAAAAGATATTACGCATAGAAATAGAATAACCATTATTTTCTGACTTAAACGAGTAACCGGCTCGCAATAAACAAGATCTAGATATAATGTTCATGCTTAACGCAGGCACTAAATAACAAATATTCAAGTTCATAACTAATCCTGATGGTAACTGAAGTGAGACTGTGCCGACGGTGATTGCATCAACCTTGGAACCATTTCCCACGCACATCGTCACTTCATCCTTCGCCAGCCTTCGTTTATTCCGCAGTTCCTGCTTCGAGTTGCAAATATGAGCAACAAAACCGGTATCAAATACCCAGGAACTACTACGAGAGTTGGTTAAGTACACATCAATAACATGTATATCGAATATACCTGATTTTTCCTTGGCCGCCTTCTTATCAGCCAAATACTTGGGGCAGTTGCGCTTCTAGTGACCTAGTCCCTTGCAATAATAACACTCTGTTTCAGGCTTAGGTCCATCCTTGGGTTTCTTCGTCAGATTGGCAACATGCTTGCCTCTCTTCTTGGAGTTACCCTTCTTGCCTTTGCCGTTTCTCTTGAAACCAGTGGTCTTATTGACCATCAACACTTGATGCTCTTTCCGGAGTTCTGACTCTTCGACTTTCAGCATCGCGAATAACTCACCGGGTGAATTGTTCATCCCTTGCATGTTATAGTTCAACACAAAGCTCTTATAGGTAGATGGCAGTGATTGAAGAATTCTGTCAGTGATAGTCTCTTGCGGGAGTTGAATCCCCAGCTCAGCTAGACGGTTTGAGTACCCAGACATTTTGAGCACATGTTCATTGACAGACGAATTCTCCTCCATCTTGCAAGCATAGAATTTATTGGAGGTCTCATACCTCTCGATCCGGGTGTTCTTATGACAGATAAACTTCAACTCTTGGAACATCTCATATGCTCCATGTCGCTCAAAGCGACATTGAAGTCCCGGTTCCAAGCCATACAAGACTGCACATTGAACTACTGAGTAGTCCCCCTTATGTGTTAACCAGGTGTTCTTAACATCTTGGTCAGTCGTAGCGGGTGGTTCATCTCCTAGCGCAGCATTAAGGACATAATCCTTCTTCCCAGCTTGCACGAGCAGCTTTAGATTACGAGCCCAATCTACAAAGTTGCTTCCATCATCTTTCAACTTAGCTTTTCTATGAACGTATTAAAATTCAGGGTTGCTACTGCGTGAACCATTGATCTACAACACAAATATTGCAAAGTGGACTTAGACTATGTTTAAGATAATTAGAGTTGAACTAATCAAAATACTGATAAACTCCCACTCAAAAAGTACATCTCTCTAGTCATTTGAGTTGTAAATGATCGAAATCCACTAACTCAAGTCCGATCATCACGTGAGTTGAGATAAAGTTTCAGTGGTAAGCATCTCTATGCTAATCATATCAACTATACGATTCATGCTCGACCTTTCGGTCTCATGTGTTCCAAGGCCATGTGTGCACATGCTAGGCTCGTCAAGTTTAACCTGAGTGTTCCGCGTGTGCAACTATTTTGCACCCGTTGTATGTGAATGTTGAGTCTATCACACTCGATCATCACGTGGTGTCTCGAAACGATGAACTGTCGCAACGGTGCACAGTCGGGGAGAACAGAATTTCATCTTGAAATTTTAGTGAGAGATCACCTTATAATGCTACCGTCATTCTAAGCAAAATAAGGTGCATAAGAGGATTAACATCACATGCAATTCATAAGTGACAAGATATGGCCATCATCTTGTGCTTCTTGATCTGCATCACCAAAGCACCAACATGATCTTCTTGTCACCGGCGCCACACCATGATCTCCATAATCATGCCGCCATCGAGGTTGTCGTTCTATCTATGCTATTACTACTAAAGCTACGACCTAGCAGTATAGTAAATGCATCTGCAAACACAAACGTTAGTTTAAAGACAACCCTATGGCTCCTGCTGGTTGCCGTAGCGTCGACGTGCAAGTCGATATTAACTATTACAACATGATCATCTCATACATCCCATATATCACATCACATCATTGGCCATATCATATCACAAGCATACCATGCAAAGACAAGTTAGACGTCCTCTAATTTGTTGTTGCATGTTTTACGTGGCTGCTATGGGTATCTAGTATGATCGCATCTTACTTACGCAAAAACCACAACGGAGATGTGCAAATTGCTATTTAACCTCTCTCCAAGGACCGCCTCGGTCAAAACCAATTCAACTAAAGTTGAAGAAACAGGCACCCGCCAGTCATCTTTATGCAACGAGTTGCATGTTGGTCGATGAGACCAGTCTCTCGTAAGCGTACGAGTAAAGTCGGTTCGGGCCGCTTCAATCCAACAATACCGTCGAATCGAGAAAATACTAAGGAGGGCAGCAAATCGAACATCAACGTCCACAAAACCTTTTGTGTTCTACTCGAGATAGCATCTACGCATGAACCTAGCTCATGATGCCACTGATGGGGAACGTTGCATGGGAAACAAAAAATTTCCTACGCACACGAAGACCTATCATGGTGATGTTCATCTATGAGGGGAGAGTGGATCTAATACCCTTGTAGATCGCTAAGCGGGAAGAGCTAAGAAACGCGGTTGATGTAGTGGTACAACTTCGTGATTCAAATCACCGTCGTCCCACGATCTGTCCCACAATCTGTTCCGATCTAGCACCAAACGGACGACACCTCCGCGTTCAACACACGTACAAATCGATGACGATCTCGGCCATCTTGATCCATCAAGAGAGACGGAGAAGAAGATGAGTTCTCCGGCAGCATGACGGCGCTCCGGTGGTGGTGATGATCTACTCCTGCAGGGCTTTGCCCGAGCTACGCAGAAATCCGATCTAGAGGTAAAACTATGTGGTCTAGGTTTGAGTTGCATGTGGCAAAAGTTGTGTTTGAAAAACCCTAAAACCAGTAGTATATATAGGAGGAGGGGAGGGGCTAGCCTTGGGGCACAAGGGCCCCAAGGGTGCGCCGATCGAAGGAGGAGGAGGACTCCTCCTCCAATTCGGCTTGGGAAGGGGGAGTCCTCCTCTTCCTTCCCACCTCCCTCTTTCCTTTTTTTTTCTTTCTTTCCTTTGGTTTTTTCACATGTGGTGCCATAGCCTTCTTGGGCCGATTCCACCAGCCCACTAACGGATGGTGCGCCACCCTCAGGCCATGGGCTCACTCCCGGGTGGGTGGGCCCCTCTCGATGAACACCCGGAACCAATTCGTCACTCCCGATACACTGCCGGAATTGCCCGAAACTTTCCAGTAACCAAATGAAACCATCCTATATATCAATCTTCGTATCCGGACCATTCTGGAAACCCTCGTGACGTCCGTGATCTCATCTGGGACTCCGAATAGCATTCGCTAACCACACATATAACTCAACTATACTAAAACATGATCGAATCATAAGTGTGCAGACCCCGCGGGTTCGAGAACTATGTAGACATGACCCGAGACACTCCTCGGTCAATATCCAATAACGGGACGTGGATACCCATATTGTATCCAACATATTCTCCGAAGATCTTATCGGTTGAACCTCAGTGCCAAAGATTCATATAATCCCGTATGTCATTCCCTTTGTCCTTCGGTATGTTACTTGCCCGAGATTCGATCGTCGTTATTCGTATACCTATTTCAATCTCGTTACCGGCAAGTCTCTTTACTCGTTCTATAATACAAGATACCATTACTTACACTTAGTCACATTGCTTGCAAGGCTTTGTTTGTGATGTTGTATCACCGAGTGGGCCCCGAGATACCTCTCCGTCACACAGAGTGACAAATCCCAGTCTTGATCCATACTAACTCAACGGACACCTTCGGAGATACCTGTAGAGCACCTGTCACCCAATTACGTTGTGATGTTTGATACACCCAAGGTATTCCTCCAGTGCTAGTGAATTATATGATCTCATGGTCATAGGAATAAATACTTGACATGCAGAAAACAATAGCAATAAAATGACATGATCAATATGCTATGCTCATAGTTTGGGTCTAGTCCATCACATGATTCTCCTAATGATGTGATCCAGTTATCGACTGACAACGCTTGCATATAGTCAGAAAACCTTGACATCCTTGGTCAACTGGCTAGCTAACTAGAGGCTTTCTAGGACATTGTTTTGTCTATGTATCCACACATGTATCTATGTTTTCATTCAATACAATTATAGCATGGATAATAAACGATTATCTTGAAACAAGACATATAATAGTAACTATTCTATCATTTCCTCTAGGGCATATTTCCAACAAGTATTACCTGTGTGCTAAGATTATCCAGTTAAGAAGTAAAATTATGAATTTTAGGCAACTGGATAATGAACATGTTGCTCAAGCTTGGGAACGTATGAAATCTCTTGTTAAGAATTTCTCTACACATGGTTTGACTACTTGGATGGTTATACAAACTTCCTATGCAGGATTGAACTTTACCTCGCGGAATCTGTTAGACTCGGCCGCGGGAGGAACCTTTATGTCAACTACACTTGGTGCTTCCACAAAGCTATTGGATGAGATGATGACAAATTATTCTCCATGGCACACCGAGATAGCTCCAACAGGTAGGAAGGTAAACTTTGTTGAGGAGATCTCCTCCCTTAATGATAAGGTTAACATGATCATAACTTTACTTACTAAGCAAGATCCTATTGATCCTCATGATGCTCCTTTAAATTCTTTGGTTTCTCAAGAAAGAGAGCAAGTTGATGTTAATTTTATCTCTAGGAACAACTTTAATAATAATGCTTATAGGAGTAATTTTGGTAGCAATCCTAGACCGTTCCCATCCAACAACTATGGGAACAACAACACTTATCCTAGTACCTAAAACTCCACTTCTGAATTAGAGAGCATGCTTAAAGACTTTATCACTTCTCAAAAAGCCTTCAACAAGAGTGTATAACAGAAATTAGAAAAAATAGATAGTCTCTCTTTGAAGGTAGACAACATAGCTCATGATGTAGAGATGCTTAAAATTAGAACTTCCCCCTTGAGGAAAGGAACACCACACCCATGAATGCTATCCAAGTCCAAATTAATGAGAACATAAGAATGCTAGCCAATCTTAAATATAGGTGGGCTAGAGAAAAAGAAGAGGAAGATAGAATTAAGAGCCTTCCTACACATACTACCATTGCTACTATACAAGTTGTTGAGGACCTCAAAACTTTTAGCACCCATCACACCCCTAGTCCCAATGGACCTATTAATGGTGATGCTAATACCTCAACTATAGGCCAAGAAGGTCATTTGAATTTAGAGACTACCAAAAGAATGAACTTATATGACATTACCACCACTTTAATTAATGGTAGTAATCTTCATTTTGACAATTGTAGTCTTTCCGAAGTTATCACTTTTTTTTGCAAAGAATGGATAAAGACCCCCACACTAGTACACTCAATATTGCCTTCACCGAGCATATTACCAATGCTCTTATCAAAGCTAGGGAGGAGAAGATCAAGTTAGAGACTTCTATTCCTAGAAAACTAGAAGATTGTTGGGACCCTATGGTCAAAATTAAATTGAATAATATCTCTTGCTTCGCTTTATGTGATGTTGGAGCTAGTGCCTCCGTTATACCCAAAAGAATGTATGATATGCTTGATTTGAAACCTTTTGATCAATGTTCTTTTGGTGTTCGTCTTATTGATTCTTCCATAAAGAAACCTTTAGGGATAATTGATGATGTTCTTATTGTTTTCAATGATAATTATGTGCCCGTCGATTTTCTTATTATGGACATTGAGTGTGATCCCTCATGTCCAATTATTTTGGGACGTCCGTTTCTCCGCACCGTTGGTGCTATCATTGACATGAAAGAAGGGACCATTAGATTAAAATTTACCCTTAAAAAGGGAATGGAACACTTCCCTCGAAAGAATATTAAGTTACCTTGTGAGTCCGTTATTCGGGCAAGTTATTCTTATGGAGTTGATAATACTTGATCTTTTTGCATCATGCCTAGCTCAAAGGCATAAAAGAAAGCGCTTGTTGGGAGGCAACCCAATTTATTTTTAATTTAAGTTTAGTGGTCTTGATGCTTGTTACTACTGTATCAACATCATTGTATCTTTATTTTCAAGCTTTGTGCCAAGTTTTAGCCTCCGATTGCAAGAAAGTTCAAAAATTGTGACATGCTGTCCAGAAACAGATTCTGTCTGCTTGACCGAAAAATTCGCCAAAACTCACCAGTTTATCATTTTGATCTGAATATTATTGAAAACATGATTTATATAATTTTCTTTCTGGCATCTGTTCTGAGTTTTTTGATTTGAGTTGCAGAAGTGCCCCGAAAAAATTATTTACTACATGCTCTTGTGTTTTTCACAAATTCTGCCACGTTTTGCGTTTTGATCATTTTGCAAATCTTAAGCTTGATTTTCCTTTGCAAAAACCTTTTGGCAATCATGAATAACAATAGATTTTCAATAAAAGCTTTATTTACAGTAGATAATGAATTATTTTATCATGGGTACTAACCACTCTATTCAGCTTATGATGAGTTTCGTATGAAGAGAGTTTTCAAGTATGCGATGGAAGATGATGAAACAAGATCCAGGAATGTCAAGCGCTTAAGATTGTGGATGCCCCCATGCACCCCAAGAAATATTCAAGGAGACTCAAGCGTCTAAGCTTGGGGATGCCCCGTGCATCCCCTTCTCTATCAACAATCATTAGTTCGTCCATCTCCATGCTATATTTTTGTCACTTCATATGTTATGTGCTATACTTGAAGCGTCCCGCTCTTTACTTTTTAGTTTGTTTTAGTTTTCCTTGCTGTTCATAACAAGTCGGAACCTAGCCTTCCTTGTTTGGGAGAGAAACGCGCTCCATTCCACTCTAGAACACAACATAGGTTTGCATGCTTATCTTTTTTGTGTGTTCTCTATCTTTACATAGCCGTTGTCATGCTTAGCTCTTAATTTTCATGCTATATCTTTTTAAGAGCTTTTATTTAGGTTGACTTTGGAACTATCTTGAGTTATCATGCTTATCTTGTTTAGAGAGTTGGCTTGTTGCACTGAGTTGTGTGTCTTGCATGAATAGGTAATTGAGGTTGCGATTTAAGTATAATAGTAACTTGCAATAGTTCTGAGGTATTGATATAAGTAATGTTTGGACTGTTAGTGCCAACAACTTGAGCCTATTAGTGATAGGTGTCGTATTTTGGGAAATCTATGTGTTTTTCAAAAAACCAAAAATTAGTTGAGAATTCTAGCTACTAGATTGATCGCTAACTTCTGGAGGGGTTGGAATATATAGAGTACCCTCACGTTACCATGGGTCGAGGATGCGTAAGGATAACCAAACCCCCAAACACTCCTCCTCGGGGTACTTGTCTCTTTGTGAATTTCCTAACTAGATAGAGAGTTAGCGGTAATAAGTGTATGAGTTCTTTGGACTAATGCGAGTATTCGATGTTGGAACTTCCACCATCCATATTTTGCTAGCCTCTTCGGTACCTTGCATTGCCCTTTCTCATCTTGAGAGTTGGTGCAAACTTCGCCAATGCATCCAAACCCTTGGTATGATATGCTCTGTCATCATAAGATTCATCATATCTTTCCTCAAACAACCACCATACCTACCTATTAAGGCATTTCCATAGCCTTTCCGAGATACATTGCCATGCAACATCCACCATCTCATGACTTGATCTTCATGTCATACATGCTTTTGCTTGATCGAGGAGTCGCATGCTAGTTGGGCCTTGCCCTTATTATTGCTACATGACGCGCTAGTTTCATTGCATATCCTGCTACACTGCAAAGGCATACATTTGCATACATCATGATAGTTTTCATTTGTCTTTATGTGAGTACTTCTTATAAAGTGTGATGATCTTCTTTTTATTCTTGTAAAACATAGAGTGTTGCCCTTAAGTGAGGAAAAGATCCCAAAGAGGACAAATGAAAAGATCCCAAAGAGGACACATGAAAAGATCCCAAAGAGGACAAATGAGAGATAAATAGAAAGAGCCAAAGAGGCCACAAAAAAAAAGAAATAAAGAAATAAAAAGAGAGAAGGGGGCAACAATACTATTCCTTTTGAAAGATCCACACTCTTATTCGATTGTTATATTTGTACTCCATAGAGATTATCATTCATGCATAACTATGTGGGGACCCTTGCACTATAGAACTTTGATTGTAGATTCCAATGATGAGCCTCCTCAAATGAGCTCTAGGTCTTCATGAGCAAGCAAGTTGGATGCACCCCCACTAGTTCCATTGCAGAGCTTACCTTAGCTCATATGTGCATCCGTTGCATGGCAATCCCTACTCACATCATATCTATCATTTGGCTTTCTCCCACCTATGGTTGTCCTCATTGATGTGAGCCTTTCACACCTTTTTGTCTTCCTTGCCCATCATCATTGTTCCATGCTCTTTTGGGTGACATTGTTATATGTTTTGCTAAACTTTTATATCTTTTTACACATATTGGGACTAACCTACTAACTCAGTGCACCCAGTGCCAGTTTTTGTCTGCTGATGTCTTTTTTGCAGGGGCTTTTACCCAAATTTCCAGAGCCCAAAAAATTGTGAGAAAAATATATAAAAATCAGCATGACGGAAGCTTCCGGAGTAGCGAAGATGGGGCAGAGGGGAGCCAGGGGCTGCCCAGGCTACCTCCCGGCGTGGCCTGGCCCCTAGCCGTGCCCACAGGCCTCCTAGATGGGCTCCAGCTCCTCTGATGCCCTCCTTTGACCTATATTTACCCCTTCGATCGGAAACCCTTCCAGCATATCCAGAATCGCGAATTTCTCCATTGTTCCGCACCCTACCGGAGGGAGGATTGACCTCCGGGAGCTTCTCCACCGCCATGGACGCTTCCCGGACGTGCCGTGAGTAGTTGTCCTTGGACCATGAGTCCATGACCAGTAGCTATGTGATGCCTTCTCTCCAATCTTGTGCTTCAATGATTAGCCCTTGTGAGCTGCCCTACATGATCAAGGCATCTATGTATTTTTCTTGCTATTGCTATGCTCGGTTTGCTGGGATCCGATGGATTATGAGATTATGTTCAGATTGTGATGAGTTATATATTTGATTATCCTTTTATATTATGTTATTTAGTGATTCATGCATGTTCTCCGTTGCGTTTTATTGCTTTGGTTGAGTAGTAGATTGTAACTCCAAGAGGGAGCATTATGCATGATTGTGGGTACATGTCCCTCGATGTCTAGCTTGAGTGACAAAAACATGAGACTAGGGGATGTGTTGTTGCCACCAGGGAGAAATAACCATGCTTGCGACCGCGGTTGCAAGGATTATTGACCTTACACATAGTTCGTTAATGCAGTTGTTTGTTGCTTTGAGTTTACACTTTGGGTGGGGCTCGCAACTTAATACCAGCGAGATGTTCTCGATAGATATCTCAAGGTGGATGATTAGTAAGTAGATGCTGATGAATAAATGGTCTACTTGTCTTGGCATACTGCCCATTACTATTGAGCCTCTAACTTTCAAGTAGCATAATTAGCATTGCGGTGCGTTCATAATTCTGTCAATTGCCCAGCTGTAATTTGTTTACCCAAGCATAGTTTTTTATTGTATTTTGGGAGAGAGATGTCAGTAGTGAACATCATGTGACTCAGGTTCATATCACCACCATTGCTTACACCTCCACCATTTACTTCTTTCATTTACTTTTCTGTTGCAATCACTATCACTATTCCCGCTTGTGTTTTGATCCTTTGCAAACTACAAGGCCGGAGAGATTGACAACCTCTCTGTACTCGTTGGGAGAAAAGTTATTTGTTGTGTGTGCAGGTCCACAACTTCTGCTAGCGCCAAAGAAATGGACACCTACTTGTTGATCCTCGGAGTCCTCCTAGTTCGATAAACCTTACAGTCTTCGTGTAAGGGAAACTTGCTGATGACTACATCTCCACCTTCCACTTGGGGTAACCAAGGAGGGGTGAGAAGTATATCCCTCAACTCGTCATCAGATATCTGATAGAAATAGATATAAAAGATTGAAAGAACTAAAAGTAAAACAAAAGTAAATAAATGGCAGCAATATGTTTTCGGTATTTTTGGTTTATAGACCTGAAAATATAATGTGGAAAATAGACCTGGGGGCCATAGGTTTCACTGGAGGCTTCTGACATGAAGGAAAATAATACGGTGGGTGAACAAATTACTGCCGAGCAATGGATAAAAAAGTGAATAATCATGAAGATATCTAAGGCAATGATTATTCATATAGGCATCACGTCCGTGTCAAGTAGACCGAAATGATTCTGCATCTACTACTATTACTCCACACATCGACCGACTCCTGCGTGCATCTAGAGTATTAAGTTCATGAAGAACAGAGTAACGCATTAACTAAGATGACATGATGTAGAGGGCTAAACTGAAGCAATATGATGAAAACCCCATCTTTTTATCCTTGATGACAACAATACAATACGTGCCTCGCTACCCCTACTTTGTCACTGGGTGTGGACACCGCAAGATTGAACCCAAAAATAAGCACTTCTCCCATTGCAAGAACTACCAATCTAGTTGGCTAAACCAAACCAATAATTCGAAGAGACTTGCAAAGATATGAAATCATGCATATAAGAATTGAGGAAAGACTCAAATAATATTCATAGATAATCTGAACATAAACTCACAATTCATCGGATCTCGACAAACACACCGCAAAAGAGTAGTACATCGGATAGATCAACATGAAGATCATGGAGAACATGGTATTGAAGAACAAAGAGAGAAAAGAAGCCATGTAACTACTAACTATGGACCCGTAGGTCTGTGGTAAACTACTCACGCATCATCGGAGAGGCAATGGAGTTGATGTAGATGCCCTCCGTGATGGAATCCCCCTATGGCAGATTACCGGAAAAGGCTCCCAGATTGGATCTCTCAGAAAGAGAGGCTTCCAGCGGCGGACAAGTATTTTTTGGTGTCCTTCTCATAATGGGGGAATATTTGGGAATTTATAGGACAAGGATTAGGGTTAGGAGACCTGCTGGGGACACACAAGCCAGGGGGGCGCAGCCTACCACCCTGGCCGCGCCCTGCAGGCTTGTAGCCTCCCACCAGGTGCCCTGCCTCCCACTCCAAGTCTGGTAGGTCTCTTTTGTTCCAGAAAAAATCATTCCAGAGATTTTGTTCCGTTTGGACTCCATTTAATATTCCGTATCTGCAAAATCAAAAAATAAGAAAAAACTAAAACTAGCACTAGGCTCTAGATTAATAGGCTAGTCCCAAAAATAATATAAAACAACATATTAATGCTTATAAAACATCCAAAACAGATAATATAATAGCATGGAACAATCAAAAATTATAGATACGTTGGAGACGTATCAACCATCGCTTGCCATGCATCCTATAGAGACGTTTTGCTCTCGGTTAGTCATGTTATGCCAAGGTCATTATGTCCCTCCCATCTCTCGCCAAATCTGCTTTTGAGATATGGCAGGCCAAAGGTCCTCCACTATTGTTGCTTCCGATGCCTCTCCTACTGTCATCAATGGTGCGATTGCATGGATCTAGCTGTCTGCTAGCTTTGCTGACGGGTTGGCCACCTTAGCTTCTAATGCAGTCTTCGTGGCTCTGCCCCTTCGCCATCCCGAGAAGCTATAAGAGTTACCCCCTCCGCCCATAGTTCCTCTCCACCTAGCCCTAGCTACTCTCCTTCTTCGCTTGTTCACACACCGACGTGTTCAAGTCTCTCTCCCCTTTACCTAATGGAGCTCGTGGTTCATGGTCGTCCCACCTTGCTCGATGTCCATTACCCCATGATCCCTGATGAGAACACCATTGATTGCCTCATCAACATCTCCCCTCCTAATCCCAACTTCCTGCCAAGGCTCAAGCGGGTCTTCCAGCAGTGGCTCGGTACTACTTCAGTGCACTTCGCTGGGTGATAACCCACAAGTATAACGGAATGCGACAGTCTTCACGGGTAGTATTTCACCCTAATTTATTGATTCGACACAAGGGGAGCCAAAGAATATTTATTGTCCATAACAATTGAGTTGTCAATTCAACCACACTGGAATATCTTCCTGCAGCAAGTATTTAGTAGCACAACAACTTATAGTAGTAACAGTAATAGTGATAGCAGCAATTTTGGTAACAATAGTAACGGTAGCAATTTAGTAGCAGTTGTGACAGTAGCAGCAATAGTAGTAACTTCGCAAAATTCAGTATATGTGAAGCGTAGGCACATGGATCAGCAATGAATAATGATTCAGTAGCGTGACAGTAGTGTACACACTAGGGAGACACAGAACTAGCTCCAATACATCAATATAATGCAGGCATGTATTCTGTATATAGTCACACGTGCTTTAGATAAGAACTGGCATGGCATATGTTGTCCTACCCTCCCGTGGCAGCGGGGGCCTATTGGAAACTAAGGGATATTAAGGCCTCCTTTTAATAGAGAACCAGAACAAAGCATTAACACAGAGTGAATACATGAACTCCTCAAACCACGACAATCACCGGAAAGAATCTCAAGTATTTTCACCTTGGGGTATGCGGATCAAGACACGTAATAGGTAACTATAACTTGCAAGATAGGATCCAAATCACTATTATATTCATGAAAACATAATAGGTTCAGGTCTAAAATCATGGCACTCGGGCCCTAGTGACAAGCATTAAGCATAGCAAAGTCATAGTAACATCAATCTCATAACATAGTGGACACTAGGGATCAAGCCCTATGAAATTTAACTCGATTACATGATCAATCTCATCCAATCCCACTACTGTCTAGCAAGCCTACAAAGGAATTACTCACTCTCAGTGGTGATCATCATGGTGGTGTTGATGAAGAAGGGTTGGTGATGACAATGGCAACTTATCCCCCTCTCTAGAGCCCCAAACGGACTCCAAATCAGCCCTCCGGTAGAAGAACATGAGGTGGCAGCGGCTCCGTCTCGTGAAAAGTGATGAAAACTGAATACGAATTTATAGGAGTGGACTTAGGGTCAGAGGAGCCTCAATGGCCCCAGAAGCCATCAAGGCATGGCCTGGAGGCGCCCTGTTGTCTTGTGGCCCTCTGGCACTTCCCCTCCAGGAGGTCTTCACTCAATTAGTCCTTATAAATTTCAAAAATAATTCACAAAAAGTTTCATCCGATTCGGAGAACTTTTATTTCTGCACAAATATAACACCAAGGTAGTTCTGTTGAAAACAGCGTGAGTCCAGGTTAGTTTCATTCAAATTAAAGGCCAAAATGAGAGCAAGAGTGTTTTGAAAAGTAGATACGTTGGAGACGTATCAACTCCCCCAAACTTAACTGATTGCTTATCCTCAAGAAATTCAGTTGATAAACTGAAAGTGATAAACAAAACTTTTACAAACTATTTTGTACTCGTTGGTATACACATGGTTAGCTAGTGTTCAAGTTTTCAGCATAAATCATAAATAAACACATCCTTGATAGTAATTTATCATCATATCAAATCATGTCAATACATGACCAGCTAGTAAGCAATAATAATATATCTCACATGCCAACAATTTTTCAAAACAATCACGATATAATATGGTGACATGGTATCTCGCTAGCTCTTTCTGAGACCACAAAACATAAATGCAGAGCACCTGTGAGATTTAAGTAGTGACTAAATATTATAATTTAGAATAGAAAAGATCCTAGTCATAATAACCAATATTGACTAGACTCAATGCATAAAAATGACAATATTGCTCTCTGGTCGGGTGCTTATAGTAATTGGGTGATGACTCAACATAAAAAGGTAAATAGATAGGCCCTTCGAAGAGGGAAGCATTAATTTACAGCAGTACCACAACTCAAGTCTTAAAGCAGAGTATGAATAGTTTTTTGAGTGGTGTTCTTTACTATCAATGTCGCGACAAAGGTTTCAGTATCTTCCATGCTAAACTCATTATAGGTGGTTCCCAAATGGAATTGTAAAGTTTTACTCCCATCCACCATCCATACACAACCATGGCTAGCCGAATTCATGGGTGCCCTCTAACATATCATCTTGCCCAAGGAGTTCTATTTTAATTTAGTTTTGGTTAAGCAGGGCTGGGGACCCTTGTTACCAATGTCCCACGTGCAATGACAGCGAATAAATGCATGTCTTGAGAGTAACTTACTTAGCATGGAAGATATTGATCGCTCCGTTGCTCCACGAGCAGTACGAGTGCACAAAATAGAGGTTTATTTGAAAAAATTTAGAGGTGGCAGATGCAAATTTACTTGGAACGGTAGGGTAATACCGCATATAGGTAGGTATGATGGACTCATGTGGAATAGCTTGGTTTTAAGGATTTCTGATGCACAAGCAGCATTCCCGCTTAGTACAGGTGGAGGATAGCAAAATATTGAGAAGCGGCGAGCTGGAGAGGAATAACGGTCATGAACATGCATTGAAAATAATCAACTTTGGATAAATCATGAGTAGGATATAAACATTCTGGATTTAAATATCATGAAGGCTGCATTGTTTTTGAATCAACAAAATTTTTTCACATGTGCCAAGCTAAACCGCTTGAATTATTCAGAGGAAAATACCATGATGTCTTATCACATCATAACCATTTTAATGCGTGTTGACACATAAGTTAAATGATTACTCCTAGCTATTTAAGGATGGCATGAAAAGCTATGATCTCTAGTTGTCATCACAAACATGTTCAGTCATGATATACTGAATCAAGATCGAACGAGCCAACAGATTTACAAAAACGAAAAACAAGAAGAGTTCATACCCATTTCCTTTGCCACGGTCACTTCATCAAATATCGTCATTATTGCCTTTCACTTGCACAACCGAATGATGTGATAATAATATAAGTGCAAGGGTGCCATGGACTAAGCTGGAATCTGCATGGAAGTTTTAAACAAAGGAGAAGACATGGTAATATTGGCTCTTTGTTAAGTGAACAACAAAGCATGTGGGAGTCACTTGACACTTTCATTGTGGTCTTCTCATTTTATGACTCATCAAACAAGAAAAGAAATTTAGAGAAACATGCTGAAATATTTTTGGAGTTTTTGTTTTTCTAAGGCAAGTAAATAAACTACGGGAAAACAAGAATCAGAAAAACTATTTACGCATGAAAGATCCTAACAAGCAAGAAGAAATCTTTTTTGGGTTTTCTTTTAATACTGCAACTAATTGAACAGGAAGGAAAACTGAAAAGAAGCGAGAAATATTTTTGTATTTTCTTAAGTTTTTCAAACACACAAGAAGAAAGAGGAAACATAAAGCTAACATGGATATACAATGAAAGAGGATGAACACCGACAATTTTTATGAAGTGTGTGAACATGAATGTAATGTCGATGGGAAATACGTACTCCCCCAAGCTTAGGCTTTTGCCTAGCTTGGTAAATACCACTCGTAGTCTAGGAAGTGGTTGAGATGGTAAATTTTTGTGGCATTCCTTGCTGCCTCTTTCGCCAGGCAAGCGGCCTCTAATGTAGCATTGTACTCCCGCACTTCGTTCTCAAGAACATAGTATCTGTGACGAGCCTCAAATGTAAAGAGAGCAAGCACATGGAAAATAACACGCAATGATGTGTACTTTTCAAAAATTAAGTTATACTCCTATCCAGTAGCACGGTTTACAATAAATTTATGATAACGTATAGCTTGAAAGTCTAAATATCTATTAGGCAAAATATGATCATTAAATTGGGGTGTCACTCCTAATTGTGCAGCTACACGGGAGGCATAAATTCCTCCATATAAATCAACATTGCTAGAGTTGGAATGCAACCTTCAAGCAACAATTTCACCAAGGCTAGTGTCGGTCACCAACCAGAGTGGTGTGAATAAGGCTCAAGTCAGGGCCACATAGCACACTGCAATCTTGTTTCCCTACTATGCATTTTTCTTTAAATAGTGCAAAGTAGCGGATGGAGGGAATATGAATGCTTTTAATTCCAGCATGCGTTGGTCCTCTATTTTCTCCAATACAGAGGCTCTCAAGAAACATATTATAATCAGTTTTTGAAGGTTTCTCTAATGAACCCCAAAGTGCAAGTTTGCATGCAATAGAAAATTCTTCTAGGCTCATGCTCAAGGCTCTATCATAGAGAGTAAATAATACTCTGGAAGTACTACAGATATAACAGAATCCATTCGTGAAAGTGCGTGTAAGGTTGTAATGTTGGGCACACTTATTTTTTAGAAAGTCAGTGAGCCCGGTATTGTAAATTAAACGATTGAATTCCTCCTTGATACCTTCACCATTCATCAACTCATCGCTTGGCTACCGACAAGATTTTGCGTCCGCCGTGACTATTTGATTGGCATGAGGTCAATGTAAGCTCGTCGTGTCGAGCCCTCACTCGAGGATTCGCCAGGATTACGCCTTCTTGAGGAGCTCCTCCTAAAGAAACGCATCTCCCTGCGCACCATTTTTGAAATTTTGGACCACAAAAACTATGTCAATAAACTTTGCAAGATTGATAGAGCCACTCATATGGGTACTTAGAGGCTATATCAAACATTCATGCTACTTGGAACTCAAAGTTTTTAACATGCAAGCTCGTATTCTGTAGCACCAAGTGAAGTAATTTAAATAAAATATAAACTGCTATGGAAAAAACTAATTGGGGGGATGGAGGGGTCACATACCGAGGAGCAATTCCCTCAAAACAGTTTCGGAAATGAAGTACCGAGCAAAGAGATCGCAAATTTTAGTTTTAGGGGAATAACACGGGAAAAGAGAACTAGGAATTTTTTTATAGAGGTAGGAGATGATGTGAGAAAAATAGATAAGGCATGAGGGGCCCTCTAGGCCCCACAAGCCATCAGGACGCGGCCCCAGGGGCCCCCCTGTTGGCTTGTGGCCCACAGGTGCACCTCCCTGCTACAATTTTTACAACAAAAATTCTGATTTATTCCAGAAAAAATCGTGTTAAATTTGGCGGCAATGTGAGACTTTTCATTTTTGGCTACTTTTCTAATGCACGAAAAACTCAGAAAACAGGAAAGTCATGTCATTTTCTTTTTATATAGCTAAAAGAACAGTGAATAAACTTGGGGTACAAAGAGATGTGAAAACTAATTTCATCAATCTCATGTCTTTCGAAGAGGATTCATTAATAAGGTTGGTCAAGTCTTATAAATAACCGATTCCAGTTAACATGGAACCGAAGAACTTTCGTATGACACGAGGTTACCTCAATGGGGATTTGCATATCCCCCACAATAAGATTATATTATTTCTTTTTCTTGGCAGTTCGTAGAGGGGTTTGAAAGTCTCCAATGATCTCTGTGGCACAAGGCTCAGTAAACTTAATAATATTAACCAAAAATTGTTTCTTCATAAAATACACGGTATGGTGCTTGCGATTGACACTGAAGGTAACCTTGCTTTTGTTGTAATCAATAAGAGCCCCTGCAATATTTAAAAAGGATCTACCAAGGATGATTGACATGTTGTTATCCTCGGGCATATCAAGAATAACAAAGTATACAGCGGGAACATCCTCACAAATTTCAATAGGTAGAGAAGTGGATTTATCAGCCATTTGCAAAGATATCTCAGTGGGTGTAAGCCTATTCAATTCAAGTCTTTTATAATGGGAGAAAGGCATAATACTAACACTGGCTCGTAGATCACATAAAGCAGTTTTGACATAATTTCTCTTAATGGAGCAATGTACAGTGGGGGTACGAGGATCTCCCAACTTCTTAGGCAATTCACCATCAAAATAATAATTAGCAAGCATGGTGGCAATTTCAGTTTCACGTATCTTTCTTTTGTTGGTAATAATATCCTTCATATATTTAGCATAGAGAGGTATTTTTAATATATCAATTAAGCGAGTACGCAAAAAGATAGGCCTAATCATTTCAGTAAAGCGTTCAAAATCTTCATCATCCCTAATTTTGGAAGACTTTTGAGGGAATGACATAGGTTTTTGAACCCATGGTTCTCTTTCCTTACCATGTTTTTAGCAGGTTCTATTTCTATATTGTTATCATGTTCTTTATTACTATCCGGTGGAACATCTGCATGCACCTTATTATTCTCACCTTCATTTTCATTATCAATAGGTGCATGTTCACTACGAGATTGTGTCTCAGTATCAGAAATAGAAACATCATTGATTCTCTATAGGTTTTTCTATATCAGGTTCACTAGGAGCATGCAAAGTCCTATCAATTTTCATTTTGTTTTTCTTCTTAGAAGGACTAAGTGTATCACCATTCATTCTTTGAGAATCATGTTTAATTCCTTCAGGGTGGCCTTCAGGATAAAGAGGCTCTTGAGTCATTCTACCTCCTCTAGTCACTACTCTAAGAGCATGATCATTAATATTATTTATCTCGGTAAGCAAATCATTTTGTGACTTAGCTACTTGATCTAGTTAGGTGTGAACCATAGAGGCATGTTTACCTAGACCACTCACATCATTAGCAATTCTAAATATCAAGTCACTCAAACGATCTATCATCATTCCATTATTCCTCAATTGATTCTTAACATAATTATTGAAGTGCTCTTGCTTAACAATGTAATTATCAAAATCATCCATGCATTGATCATGAGTCTTAGCATAAGGTATATCGTTCTCATTAAAGAAATAGAGAGATTTTACCTCTACTACCCGTGTCGAGATATCAAGTCCATATATTTCCTCGATCAGTGGTAATTTTTGAATATCCTCAATTTTAATACATTTCTCCTTCATAGTTCTTTTTGCTTCTTGCATATCTTCAGGGCTGAGAAATAGAATACATGTCTTATTTTGGATAGGATCATATAGTGGTTCATGGAGTGCCCAATCATTAGTGTTTTGCAACATATTATTTAATATCTTTTCGGCTTGTTCAACGGTTCTTTACCAAAAAACACAACCAACACAACTATATAGGAAATTCCTAGAAGGGTGTGTTAGTCCATTATAAAAGATATCTAGAATTTCATTTTTCTTAAGAGGACAATGAGGCAAAGCTCTTAGTAACCGGAGAAGCCTCCCCCAAGCTTGAGGGAGATTCTCTTCTTTAATTTGAGCAAAGTTAAATATTTCTTGTAAGGCAGCTTGTTTCTTATGAGCAGGAAACTATTTTTCGGAAAAGTGATAGAGCATATCTTGATGACTAGGCATGCAGCGAGGAGAAAGTGAAAGGAACCATTCCTTGGCCTCGCCTTTTAGCAAGAAAGGAAAGAGCTTAAGGATATTAATAGTATCGTATTTTTCAACATTGGTAAACAAAGCAGCACTATCATTCTATTTCATAAGGTGTTCTACCACGGTTTCATTTTCATAGCCATGGAAAGGATCATATTCCACCATAGGAATCAGTTCAGGGTCTATTGCAAATTCATAGTCTTTATGAGTGACAAGTATAAGAGAAGTAGCAAATTTAGGATCATATTTCATTTTCTCCATCATAGATTTTTCTTTTAGTTTGCCTAGTAATTTCTTCAAATCATCTCTATCATTACAAGCAACAAAGTCCTTAGATACTTCACCATACATAATATAACCTTCAGCTACGTAAGGCAATTCATATCTATTAGGAGGATGGGGTGTAGCAAGTAGTTCAAAGTCTTCATCAGTTTCACTATTTTCGAGTTCACTAGCTCTAGCTATATGGGCATCAAGTAATTCACTCAGTGGCGTAGTTTCAACTTCATCGTGTGTAGCAATAATATCATCATTAATTTCAGAAGTAGCATCATTAAATTCATGTGGCATATCAGGTCGAGCAACAGGTGGCGGTGTAACAAGCTCATTCAAAATAGTAGATGAATCCAAAGTAGATCTAGATGGCAGTTCCTTACCCCTCTTGTGCGAGAGGGGCCGCTGTTGGTTCGATTGTCTTTCAGATTCTTCATAATGTCAATTGGATATCCTCAAGCTAACACAATAAGTAGAGCTATGCTCCTCGGCAATGGCGCCAGAAAAAGGTCTAGATAACCCACAAGTATAGGGGATCACAACAGTGTTCACGGTAGTATTTCACCCTAATTTATTGATTCAACACAAGGGGAGCCAAAGAATATTTATTGGCCATAACAGTTGAGTTGTCAATTCTACTCCACTTCGGATATCTTCCTGCAACTAGTATTTAGTAGCACAACAAGTGATAGTAGTAACAGTAACAGTACGAGTGATAGCAACATTTTTGGTAGGAGTAGTAATGGTGGCAATTTAGTAGCAGGTGTGACAGTAGTAGCAACAGTAGTAACTTAGCAAAATTCAGTATATGTGAAGCGCAAGAGCATCTCCACTCGCCCCCAACAACCCCATGGGCGCCTTTTTTGCGCCAACGGTGCAAAATCGGCCCAGTCATGCCCCCAACTCCTCATTTAGCGTCGGTTCGGGCCAAAATAAGAGCCGGCGAACCCGATCCGATCCCAGCCCCCCCCCCCCCCGGGGGGGGGGTGCCTGGGAGCACTTGTCGAAGCAAAAAAGCCAAGCGGGCATTCTTTGTCGATGGTAGTCGAGCCATTCCTGCCATTTTGTCCCCCTTCGTCCTCCCTTTCCTTCCATTTCCTCTTCCTCTCCCGCCATTCTTCTCCCGCTCCCGCCATTCGGCCGCCATGCCGCCGAAGAAGAAGTACACCTTTCCTCGCCCCCAGCGCTGTCGATTCTATCCAGCCGAAGCAGAGGAAATAGAGGAAGCCGATGCCTAGGCCGGCAGGCGTTTCGGACACCGAGTGGCGGGCGGATGTCCTACGCCAGGAGGCGGTCACAACAGACTGGTGGAGGAGGCTCAACGCCAAGAATATTAGGGACGCGGCGGAGGCGGCAACGGCCGTCGATCAGGAAGACGCATCCTACGCGGGGATGATGAATCCGCCCGGCCGCAACCCGTGGGCCGCATGGAGGGGTCGCGAGGGTATTGCGCCGGCAACCCTCTCGCGAGCGATGCTGCCCTCGGGGTACGTGCCCGCCTATCTACTCCGACAGCAACACGCATAGCGGCTTCAACCCCAACACCACCATCCCGCATTGTGTGCCGCAACTTTCCTCCCTCACCGGTTTCAGCCACGACCCGCGCACTCCCTCACCCGCATTCAACACCGGCCTAAACACCCAATACAGCTACTCGTTGTCGGCGTACTCGTCAGCAGCCTCACCTGCGCCGTCTCTGCGCCGTGGTGTCCTTCGATTCGTGCCCACTTTGTCGTTGCAGTTAACAACACGAATGCCGACATGGACGAGATCATCACAAGCGACTCCGTCGCCACCGCGTCGCACTCGGAGTTCGGCATGCGGGATGAAACAATGGACACCACTGACAACATTGACAACGAGCTCGATGACGCCGAGGAGGGGGAGTGAGAGGAAGAGGTGGTGGAGGTGGAACCGGAACAAGTGCCGCAAAAGAAAGAAAGGAAGAGAAAGCGGGCGGCGAATGCCAAGCCAGCCGAACCACGCATCAAGTGGACGTCAAAGGAAGACAAGTGCCTTGCGAAGCTTGGAAGACCGTCAGCATCGACCCGATCACCGTCGTGAATCACAACACTGACACGTACTGGGGGAGAATCAAAACGGTGTTCGACAAACGCAAACTGGTCGACCCCGACTTCACCAACATCCGCGTCAACCAAGGCGAGAAGGCCATGGCGAACCGCTGGTCGATGTTCTAGACATCCTGCAACAAGTGGCATGGAATCGTCGAGGAGGTTGTTGCTTGCCTGGAAAGCAACACAAATGTCGAGGGTCAGGTATGGCAAAAGTTTGCCGACCCTAGTTCGTCGCGTTGCTGTGTACTTTGCCGACATGTTTTGTGTGCGGTTTTGTGCAGATGATTCGGATGTTCACCATGTATCGTGCCGACAACGAGGACCAAGAGTTCAGGTTCATTCACATGTTCTCCAGGATCGACTCGTGCGAGAAGTGGAGGGAAGTTTGGCTCGCTCTCGACAAGGCCAAGGAGACCTACAACCCATACGTGTCTACCCTGGCTGTGGCAGAAGGGCGACCAGATGGCACCAAGAAATCCAGGGCGGCGAGGGATGCGGCGCCCGATGCTGAACGGCTGCAGGCTTCGATCAAGTAATGCATCGCCGACGTCAAGAGTAGTGTTGCCAGGAGAGAGGAGAAATTCGGCGCGCGGTGGCCGGTGTTGATGATCAACATCGCTGCGAAGAAGAGGAACACCGACCTGGAGTTCTTGATGGGGGTAGACATGTCAGCGATGGATGAGAAGGTGAAGGCGGGGTACATAGTGCAGCGCGACCTCATCTTAAGACAGATGCCACCACCGGTGGCGACCACAACGGCGACCACAATGGCGACCACAACGGCGACGACAACAGTGACCACAACAATGTCGAGCCCGAGCGCAGAAACCATGGCGATGACGATCCTGACTACGCTGACGACGAACAACCCTACTATGCCGACGGCGTGTCCGACCAGTCCCGCGACAGAGGAGCCGCTGTTGGAAATATGCCCTAGAGGCAATAATAAATAGGTTATTATTATATTTCCTTGTTCATGATAATCGTTTATTATCCATGCTAGAATTGTATTTATTGGAAACTCAAATACATGTGTGGGTAGATAGACAACACACTGTCCCTAGTGAGCCTCTAGTTGACTAGCTCGTTGATCAAAGATGGTCAAGGTTTCCTGGCCATAGGCAAGTGTTGTAACTTGATAATGGGACCACATCATTAGGAGAATTATGTGATGGACAAGACCCAAACTATAAACGTAGCATATGATCGTGTCAGTTTATTGCTACTGTTTTCTGCATGTCAATGTATCTGTTCCTATGACCATGAGATCATGTAACTCCCGGACACTGGAGGAATACCTTGTGTGTATCAAACGTTGCAACATTACTGGGTGACTATAAAGGTGCTCTACAGGTATCTCCAAAGGTGTCTGTTGGGTTGGCATGGATCAAGACTGGGATTTGTCACTCCGTGTGACGGAGAGGTATCTCGGGGCCCACTCGGTAATACAACATCACAACAAGCCTTGCAAGAAATATGACTTAGGAGTTAGTTACGGGATCTTGTATTACGGAACGAGTAAAGAGACTTGACGGTAACAAGATTGAACTAGGTATGGAGATACCGACGATCGAATGTCGAGCAAGTAACATACCGAAGGACAAAGGGAACATCATACGGGATTAAATAAATCCTTGACATAGAGGTTCAACTGATAGAGATATTCATAGACTATGTAGGAGCCAATATGAACATCCAGGTCCTGCTATTGGTTATTGACCGGGGAGTGTCTCAGGTCATATCTGCATAGTTCTCGAACCCGCACGGTCTGCATACTTAAGGTTCGGTGATGTTTCGTTATTTTTGAGTTATGTGTGCTTGGTAACCGAAAGTTGTTTGGAGTCCCAGATGAGATCCCGGACATCACGAGGAGCTCAGGAATGGTCCGGAGGTAAAGATTGATGTATTGGAAAGTGGGTTTTGAACTCCAGAAAAGTTTCAAGCATTTCCGGTAGTGTACGGGGAGTGACGAATGGGCTCCGAGGGTCCACCAGGTGGGCCCACACACCCCAAAGGGTCTCATGGTCTGTGGTAGGATGTGGACCAGCCCTTAGTGGGCTGGACGAAGCCTCCACTAAAGCCCAAGGCCGATTGGAGGTGGGAAGGAAAGAAACCCAAAGGTGGAAAAGGTGGAAAGGGTTTCCAAGTGGACAAGAGGAATCCTACTCCTAGTAGGATTGGAGTAGGACTCCTCCACTTCCAATTTCGGCAAAACCTTTAGGGTTTCAGGCTGCCTCCTCCCCTCCCTCCCTCCTATATATACTAGATATTTTAGAGGTGAGGTCTAACCCTAATTGCCACGTGCGCCATCTACTTCTCTCTAGATCTGTTTCTCCTCTAGTCTAGTTCGGCGGTGCTTACGCGAAGCCCTGTTGGATTACTACCACCACCACCACGCCGCCTGGGGAAATCATCTACCTCTCCGCCCCTCTTGCTGTATCAACAAGGCGGGGATCGTCATCGAGTTGTAAGTGTGTTGAACGCGGAGGTGTCGTCCGTTCGGCACTAGATCGGGATGGATCATGATGGGATCGCTGGACGGATCATGATGACACCGCGGGACGGGATGCGATTTGGATTGTGAAGATGTTCCACTACATCAACCGCATTATATACGCTTCCGCTTAGCGATCTACAAGGGTATGTAGATTCACTCTCCCCTCTCATAGATGATCATCATCATGGATAGGTATTGCGTGTGCGTAGGATTCTTTTGTTTCCCATGCTTGATTTCCCAACGGTGGTATCAGAGCTAGGTTCATGCATAGATGATATCTTGAGTAGAACACAAAAGAGTTTGTGGGCATTGATGTTCAATTTGCTGCCCTCTTTAGTCTTTTCTTGATTCAGCGGTATTGTTGGATTGAAGCGGCCCGGACAAACTTTACTCGTACGCTTACGAGGGATCGGTTTCATCGAGTGACATGCAACTTGTTGCATAAATATGACTGGCGGGTGTCTGTTTCTTCAAATTTAGTTGAATCGGATTTGACCGAGGCGGTCCTTGGAGAAGGTTAAATAGCAATTTGCATATCACCGTTGTGGCTTTGCATAAGTAAGATGTGATCATACTAGATACCCATAGCAGCCGTGTAAAACATGCAGCAACAAATTAGAGGACGTCTAACTTGTTTTTGCAGGGTATGCATGTGATGTGAAATGGCGAAAGACATGATATGATATATTGGATGTTTGAGTTGATCATGTTGTAATAGTTAAATATCGACTTGCACATCGATGCTACGGCAACCAGCAGGAGCCATAGGGTTATCTTTAAACTAACGTTTGTGCTTGCATATGCTTTTACTATATCGCTAGGTTATAGCTTTACTACTAATAGCGTAGATAGCGTGACAACCTCGATGGCAGCACGATGATGGAGATCATGGTTCAGCGCCGGTGATGATGGAGATCATGCCGGTGCTTTGGTGATGGAGATCAAGAAGCACAAGTTCTTGGCCATATCATGTCAATTATGATTTCCATGTGAAGTTAGTCCTTTTATGCACCTTATTTTTCTTAGAACGACAGCAGCATTATAAGGTGATCCCTCACTAAAATTTCAAGATAAAATTGTGTTTCCCCAACTGTGCACCGTTGCGACAGTTCGTCGTTTCGAGACACCACGTGATGATCGGGTGTGATAGACTCAACGTTCACATACAACGGGTGCAAAACAGTTGCACACGCGGAACAGTCGGGTTAAACTTGACGAGCCTAACATGTACAGACTTGGCCTCAGAACACAAGAGACTGAAAGGTCGAGCATGAATCATACAGTTGATATGATCAACATGGACATGTTCACCATTGAAACTAATCTCAACTCACGTGATGATCGGACTTGAGTTACTGGATTTGGATCATGCGCCACTCGAATGACTAGAGGGATGTCTATTTGAGTGGGAGTTCTTAAGTAATATGATTAATTGAACTCATTATCATGAACATAGTCAAAACGTATTTGCAAATTATGTTGTAGCTCGCGCTGTAGCTCTACTGTTTTTGATATGTTCCTAGAGAAAATTTAGTTGAAAGATGATAGTAGCAATTATGCGGACTGGGTCCGTAATCTAAGGATTGTCCTTATTGTTGCACAGAAGGCTTATGTCCTTAATGCACCGCTCGGTGTGCTGAACCTCGAGCATCGACTGTGCATGTTGCGAACATTTGACATACACATTCTTTATGACTATGTGATAGTTGAGTGTGTAATGCTTAACGGCTTAAAAATTGAGGCGATGAAGATGTTTTCAACGTCACAGAACATATGAGATGTTCCAAGAGATGAAATTGGGATTTCATGCTCGTGTCCTTGTTGAGAGGTATGAGACCTCCGACAAGATTCTTTATCTACAAAGTAAGGGAGAAAAGCTCAATCGTTGAGCATGTGCTTAGATTGTCTGAGTGCTATAATCGCCTGAATTGAGTGGAGTTGATCTTCCAGATAAGATTGTGATGGTTCTCCAAAGTCATTGCCACCAAGCTACTAGAGGTTCGTGATGGATTATAACATATCAAGGACAGATGTGATGATCCTTGAGCTATTCGTGATGTTTGACACTGCGAAAGTAGAAATCAAGTAGGAGCATCAATTGTTGATGGTTAGTAAAACCACTAGTTTCAAGAAGGGCAAGGGCAAGAAGGGATACTTCATCAAACGACAAACTAGTTGCTGCTCTAGTGAAGAAACCCAAGGTTGAAACCAAACCCGATACTAAGTGCTTATCTAATGAGGGGAACAGTCACTGAAGCGGAACTACCCTAGATACTTGGTAGATGAGAAGGCTGGCAAAGTCGACAAAAGTATATTGGATATACATTATATTGATGTGTACTTTACTAGTACTCCTAGTAGCACCAGGGTATTAGATACCGGTTCGGTTGCTAAGTGTTAGTAACTCGAAATAAAAGCTACGGAATAAATGGAGACTAGCTAAAGGCGAGGTGACGATATGTGTTGGAAGTGTTTCGAAGGTTGATGTGATCAAACATCACACGCTCCCTCTACCATCGGGATTAGTGTTGAACCTAAATAAGTGTTATTTGGTGTTTGCGTTGAGCATGAACATGATTAGATCGTGTTTATTGCAATACGATTATTCATTTGAAGAGAATGAATGTTATTCTATTTGCTTGAATGAAAACCTTCAATGGTTTATTGAATCTCGATCGTACACATGTTCATAATATTGATGCCAAAAGATAGTAATGATAGTACCACTTACTTGTGGCACTGCCGCTTGAGTCATATTGGTATAAAACGTATGAAGAAGCTCCATACTGATGGATCTTTGGGATCACTCGTTTTTGAAACGTTTGAGACATGCGAACAATGTCTATTGGTGTAAACGCATGAAGAAACTCCATGAAGATGGATCGTTTAGACTCACTTGATTTTGAATCACTTGAGACATGCAAATCATGCCACATGGGGAAGATGAGTGAAGGCATCATTTTTCCAGTGAGATGGAACAAGAAAGTTGCTTATTGGAAGTAAAACATTTTGATGTATGCTGTCCAATGAGTGCTGAGGCACGCAGTGGATATCATTATGTTCTTACTTCAGAGATGATTTGAGTAGATACTAGTGTATTTGCTTGATGAAACACACGTCTGAATTATTGAAAGGTTAAAATAATTTCAGAGTGAAGTTGAAGATCGTCGTGACAAGAGGATAAAATGTCTACGATATGATCATAGAGATGAACATCTGAGTTGCGAGTTTGGTACACAATTATGACAATGTGAAAATTGTTTCACATCTCATGCCACCTGGAACACCATAGTGTGATGGTGTGTCCGAACGTCATAGATGCGCCCTACTTGATACGATGCATACTATGATGTCTCTTATCAAATTACGAGTGTCGTTTATGGGTTAGGCATTAGATACAACCGCATTCACTTTAAATAGGGCACCACATAATTCCGTTGAGATGACACCGTATGAACTATGGTTTGGAGAAACCTAAGCTGTAGTTTCTTAAAAGTTTGAGGCTACGATGCTTGTGTGAAAAAGTTTCAGCTTGATAAGCTCGAACCCGAAGCGGATAAATGCATCTTCATAGGACACCCAAAACAGTTGGGTATACCTCCTATCTCGGATACGGAAGCAAAATATTTGTTTCTAGAAACGGGTCCTTTCTCGAGAAAAAGTCTCTCTTGAAAGAATTGAGCGTGAGGATGGTGGAACTTGATGAGGTTATTGAACCGTCACTTCAACCAGTGTGTAGGAGGGTGCATGAAGTTGTTCCTGTGGCACCTACACCAATTGAATTGGAAGCTAATGATAGTGACCATGAAACTTCAGATCAAGTTACTACAAACCTCATAGGTCGACAAAGGTCATGTACTGCTACAGAGTGGTATGGTAACCCTGTCTTGGAGGTCATGTTGTTGGACAACAATGAACCTACGAGCTATGGAGAAGCGATGGTGGTCCCGGATTCCAACAAATGGCTGGAGGCCATGAAATAATAGAAAGGATCCATGTATGAAAACAAGGTGTAGACTTTGGAAGAACTACTTGATGGTCATAAGACTATTAAGTATCTGTGGATCTTTAAAAGGAAGACAGACGATGATGGTGAAAAGTCACCATTAAGAAAGCTCGACTTGTCACAAAGATGTTTCCGACAAGTTCAAAGAGTTGACTATGATGAGACTTTCTCACTCGTAGCAATGCTAAAAGTCTGTTGGAATTATGTTAGCAGTTGTTGCATTATTTATGAAATCTCGTAGATAGGATGTCAAAACATTATTTCCTCAACAGTTTCCTTGAGGAAAGGTTGTATGTGATACAACCAGAAGGTTTTGTCAATCCTAAGGATGCTGACAAGTATGCAAGCTCTAGTGATCCTTGTATGGATTGGAGCAAGCATCTCGGAGTTGGAATATGCGCTTTGATGAGATGATCAAAGCTTTTGGGCTTATACAAGGTTTATGAGAAACTTGTATTTCCAAAGAAGTGAGTGGGAGCACTATAAAATTTCTCATGAGTAGATGTGGTTGACATATTGTTGATCAGAAATAATGTAGAATTTTTGGAAAGCATAAAGGATTGTTTGAAAGGAGTTTTTCAAAGGAAAACCTGTATTAAGTTACTTGAACATTGAGCATCAAGATCTATAAAGATAGATTAAGACGCTTAATAAAACTTTCAATGAAATACATGCCTTGACAAAGTTTTGAAGGAGTTCAAAATAGATCGGCAAGGAAGGAGTTCTTGGCTGTGTTGTAAGGTGTGAATTTGAGTAAGACTCAAAAGCTCGACCATGACAGAAGAAAGAGAAAGGACGAAGGTCATCCCCTATGCTTTAGCCATAGGCTCTATAGTATGTTATGCTGTGTACCGCACCTGATGTGTGCCTTGCCAGAAACTGTCAAGGGGTACAAAAGTGATCCAGGAATGGATTACTGAACAGCGGTCAAAAGTTATTATTAGTAACTAGTGTACTAAGGATTTTTTTTCTCGATTATGGAGGTAATAAAAGAGTTTGTCATAAAGGGTTACATCGATGCAAGATTTGACACTAATCCGGATGACTCTGAGTAGTAATCCAGATTCGTATAGTGGAGCAGTCATTTGGAATAGTTTGAAATGGCGCGTAGTATCAACATCTATAGGATGACATAGAGATTTGTAAAGCACACACGGATCTGAAAGGTTCAGATCCGTTGACTAAAAACCTCTCTCACAAGCAAGACATGATCGAACTCCAGAACTGTATGGGTGTTAGATTTATTACAATCACACAGTGATGTGAACTAGATTATTAACTCTAGTGCAAGTGGGAGACTGTTGGAAACATGCCCTAGAGGCAATAATAAATTGGTTATTATTATATTTCCTTGTTCATGATAATCGTTTATTAACCATGCGAGAATTGTATTGATTGGAAACTCAAGTACATGTGTGGATACATAGACAACACACTGTCCCTAGTGAGCCTCTAGTTGACTAGCTCGTTGATCAAAGATGGTCAAGGTTTCGTGGCCATAGGCAAGTGTGTCACTTGATAACGGGATCACATCATTAGGAGAATGATGTGATCAACAAGACCCAAACAATAAACGTAGCATATGACCGTGTTAGTTTATTGCTACCGTTTTGTGCATGTCAATGTATCTGTTCCTATGACCATGAGATCATGCAAATCACGAACACCGGAGGGATACCTTGTGTGTATCAAACATCGCAACGTTACTAGGTGACTATAAATGTGCTCTACAGGTATCTCCAAAGGTGTCTGTTGGATTGGCATGGATCAAGACTGGGATTTGTCACTCCGTGTGACGGAGAGGTATCTCGGGGCCCACTCGGTAATACAACATCACAACAAGCTTTGCAAGCAATGTGACTAAGGAGTTAGTTACGGGATCTTGTATTACGGAACGAGTAAAGAGACTTGCCGGCAACAAGATTGAACAAGGTATGGAGATACCGACGATTGAATCTCGGGCAACTAACATACCGAAGGACAAAGGGAACATCATACGTGATTAAATGAATCCTTGACATAGAGGTTCAACCGATAGAGATATTCGTAGAATATGTAGGAGCCAATATGGACATCCAGGTCCCGCTATTGGTTATTGACCAGAGAGTGTCTCAGTTCATGTCTGCACAGTTCTCAAACCCGTAGGGTCTGCACACTTCAGGTTCGGTGACGTTTCAGTATTATTCAGTTATGTGTGTTTGGTAACCGAAAGTTGTTCGGAGTCCCGGATGAGATCTCAGACATCACGAGGACCTCCGGAATGGTCCAGAGGTAAATATTGATATATAGGAAAGTGGGTTCTGAACTCTGGAAATGTTTCGGGCATTTCCGAGAGTGTATGAGGAGTGACGAATGGGTTCCGGGGATCCACCAGGTGGGCCCACCCACCCCAAAGGGTCTCATGGGCTGAGGTAGGACGTGACCAGCCCTTAGTGGGCTGGCCGAAGCCTCCACTATATCCCAAGGCGGATTGGAGGTGGGAAGGAAAGAAACCCATAGATGGAAAATGTGGAAAGGGTTTCCAAGTGGAGAGGAGGAATCCTACTCCTAGTAGGATTGGAGTAGGACTCCTCCACCTCCAATTTCGGCCAAACCTTGAGGGTTTGAGTCTTCCTCCTCCCCTCCCTCCCTCCTATATATACTAGAGGTTTAAGAGGTGAGGGCTAACCCTAATTGCCACGTGCTCCCTCTACTTCTCTCTAGATCCGTTTCTCCTCTAGTCTAGTTTGGCGGTGCTTACGCGAAGCCCCGCTGGATCAAGAAGGCGGGGATTGTCATCGAGTTGTACGTGTGCTGAACGCGGAGGTGTCGTCCGTTCGGCACTAGATCAGGATGGATCATGATGGGATCGCGGGACAGATCATGATGAGATCGCGGGACGGGCTGCAATTTGGATTGCGAAGATGTTCCACTACATCAACCGCCTTATATACGCTTCCGCTTAACGATCTACAAGGGTATGTAGATTCACTCTCCCCTCTCATAGATGATCATCACCATGGATAGGTTTTGCGTGTGTGTAGGAATTTTTTTGTTTCCCATGCTACGTTTCCCAACAACCGCACCACGCAGAGCCGGTCGTTTGATCTTTTTATCCTTTCTTCTTGATCGCCGAACTATTGGTGTGTTTGATCGCCTGACTATGGCATTCTAATAGGCGACTTGTGGCATGATGATTACCGAAATCGTGGCGTCTTTTTGGCAGCGGGAAAGAATAATTTGAAAACGTTGGTGTCTGGGGGCCAAAACCTGGTGGCGTGGCTGGAAACTCGCTCGACCCGAGGGCGAAAGTAGCTCCGACGCAATGCGAAAAAGATTATCGCCGGGGTATGCTGGGACCAAACAACTCGAGATGATCTAAGCCATGGATCAGAAGTGAATAATGTTTTAGATGCCATTGGTCATATAAAAACTACACACTTGGGCAACATAGAACTAGCTCCAATTCATCAACATAATCTAGACATGTATTCCGCATATAGTCATGCGTACTTGTGATAAGAACTTGCAGAACATGTTTTGTCCTACCCTCTCATGGCGGCAAGGTCCTGTTGGAAGCTAAGGGATATTAAGGCCTCCTTTTAATAGAAAATAGGAACATAGCATTAACACATAGTGAATACATGAACTCCTCAAACTACGACAATCACCGAAAAGAATCCCAATTATTGTCACCCTTGGGGTATGCAGATCAAGAAACATAATAGGTAACTATAACTTGCAAGATAGGATCCAAATCACTCTTATATTCATGAGAATATAATAGTTCAGAGATGAAATCATGGTACTCACGCCCTACTGACAATCATTAAGCATAGCAAAGTCATAGTAACATCAATCTCGAAACATAGTGGACACTAGGGGATCAAGCCCTATCAAACTTAACTCGAATACATGAACAATCTCATCCAATCCCACTGCTATCCAGCAATCCTACAGAGGAATTACTCACTCCCGGCAGTGAGCCTCATGGTGGTGTTGATGAAGAAGGGTTGGTGATAACGATGACGGTGAATCCCCCTCTCTAGAGCCCCAAACAATCTCCAGACCAGCCCTCCGGAGTAAGAACGGGAGGTGACGGCGCCTCCTTCTCGTGAAACGCGATGAAAACATCTCTCCTATTTTTTCTCGGGGAATATGAATTTATATGAGTGGAATTAGGGTCGGAGGAGCCTCATGGGCGCGGCCTCAGGAGCGTCTTGTTGGCTTGTGGCCCGCTGGCACTTCCCCTCCAACAGGTCTTCATTCCATAAATCCTTATAATTCCAAAAATAATTCACAAAAAGTTTCTTCCGATTCTAAGAACTTTAATATTAGCACAAAAAGAACACCAAGGTAGTTCTGCTGAAAACAGCGCTTGTTCGGGTTAGTTTTATTCAAATCATGCAAATTAGAGGCCAAAATCAGAGCAAAAGTGTTTGAAAAAGTATATACGTTGGAGGCGTAGCACTGGGTACGCATTGGGCACTTTCTTCGTAGTGCTCCATCGTGAGGATGCGCATGTGGCTTCCCTTCATGCTAGCTCAATCTTCGTCGGCTCTCGTACCGTCAAGATCCTGCCACATAATCATCGGGACAATGCCTTCTCCTTCTCCTTCACGCACGTCGTCAACCTCTTGCTGGAGAAGCTTGATACTCGTGATCTGCGTTGGGTTTTCCATGAAGAGAAACTGGTAATCGCAACAAAAACTGGGTAAGTATTTCCCTCAGTTATGAAACCAAGGAATATCAATCCACAACCGTCTTCAGCGGTTGTGCACAAAAGAACAAACAACTTGCACCCAACGCACGCAAGAGGGTTATGAATCCCCTTGGTCTCGTTATTTGCAAACGAATGAGGTGTGTATATAATTGTAAAATGCAAAATAAAATAAAAATAAATAGATGGCAGAAAGGTGTTGGAGGTTTTAGCAATATGTTATGAATAGACCCCGGGGCCATAGCTTTCCCTAGTGGCATCTCCCATGAAAATAAGCATACACTGGGTAAACAAATTACTGTTGGGCAATGGATAGAAGATAGGATAGTTATGCGATTTTCACGTCAATGATCATGTACATATAGGCATCACATCCATAAACAAATAGGCCGACTTCTTCCTGCACCTATTACTATTACTTCACTTTAAGAGCACTTCTTTGCTTGCCTCTCTACTTATTAAGTTCATGACAAAATAAGTAATGCTTGGAGTAAGATGACATGATGTAGCCAAAGTAAACTCAACCAATATGAATAAACCCCATCGTTTGACCCTTAGTAGCAGAAACACAAATACACAATTTGTCCCCTTCTGTCACTGGGATATAGAAACTCGTGAGGTTGAACCTACTAGAACACACCTCTCTCACTGAATAAATGTCAATCTAGTTGACCAAACTATTTCAATAGGTCGGGGAGAACTACGAAGCTATCATAATCATGCACATAATAATCATATTATATATCAAAGGAGACTCAAATATTTATCATGAATAATCTAAACATAAACCCACAATTCATCGAACCCAACAAACGCACCGTACATTAGAGTTACATCATATGGATCAAAGCGAAGATGCGATGATCATTGTATTGAAAATCAAAGAGAGAGAGAGATATGCCATCTAGGTACTGCCATGGACCCGTAGGTCTGTGGTGAACAACTCACACATCATCATGAGGGCAACAAGGTTGATAAATAAGCCCACCGTGATAAACCTCCCCCTCCGGTACAGTGTTGGAACAAAGCTCTAGATGGCCTCCCGTCGGAACGGAGACTTGCGGCGGCGTAAAAACTGTTTCGGGGCCTCCTTTGGAGTTATTAGGGTAAATAGGAACTTATAAGCTAGAGAACAGGGCCGGGAGAGCCACGTGGCGGCCAACAGCCATCAACCCCTAGGGCGCGGTCTGATGGCTTGTGGGGGGCTTGTGTGCCTCCCACCCTTGTTCCGATGCTTGGCGGTCTACTTTTGGTCCAGAAAAAAATTCACAGAAAGTTTCAGGTAAATTGGGCTTCGTTTGGTACTAGAACATGAAAAGTGGAAAAACAAATAGAAAACAACAACTCGCACTGGGCACTGCGTCAATAGGTTAGTGCTAAAAAACAATATAAGTTGGTAGATAAGTGCCTAAAAGTGTTCTAAAATGATAACATAGTAGCATGGAACAATAAAAAATTATAGATATGTTGGAGACGTATCAAGCATCCCCAAGCTTAATTCTTGCTCATCCTCAAGTTGGTAAATGATAAAAACAGAATTTTTGATGTGACATGTTATCCATGATGTATTCTTATGCATGTATGCTCATTGAGAAATGATGAATTAACAAGTATTGACACATCAATATTTATAATTAAAAAGCAGCAAATTAAAATCTTTCAAAGTGTATGATCCTCAAATATTGTTCCAACCCTTTCCAGCTTTATTATATTTGCAAGGCATGGCTCTATCTTCATCACAAAACTACATATGTCAAGCACCATGGTTCTCAAGTCAAGCAATTGGATCATACTTTTTCAATAGGCATCAACTTTTTATTCTTCACGCAATACATGAGTGTGAACAATTCGACATAACATGTAGGTGGAATAGAGTAAGGTGGTTGGTTTCAAAGGGGTTGAAAGGTGAAGAAGACCGGCTCATATCAACTAGGCATACCAACGGGTTATGGAGATACCAATTGATAGATATTGATACAAGGAGTAGGGATTGCCATGCAAATGATGCACTAGAGCCATAAGTGTATGAAAGCTCTAGTGAAGCTAAGTCGGGTGTGCATCCAACTTGCTTGGTCATGAAGACCTCGAGCACTTGAGGACGCCCGTCATCAGAATATACAAGCCAAGTTTATATTTTTATTCCCACTAGCATAAGAATGATATAACATGAGACCCTCTACATGATGAACATGGTGCCACTTTGAGCCACAAGTGTGGTAAAGGATAGTAGCAAAGTCCCTTCTCTATTTTTCTCTCATTTTTTTATGGTGGGCTCACTTGGCTTCCCCCATCTTTATTTACTCACTGGGACAATGCTCTAATAATGATGATCATCACACTTTTATATACTTACAACTCATGGATAACTCGATATGATGAATGACGCAACATGGCTCCAATATGAATGCCTCTCGCAGTGTACCAGGATGTGCAATGAGCGTGACATGTATTCAGCATATGAATTTTTGGGGGATTTACCAGAAATGCTATTATGAATGGTGGCTTTGCCACAAATACTATGTGAGCTCTATATGATCATGAAAGCAATATGATGATGAACGAACTAGTCATGTGAAGTGATGATGAAATTTGTATGGAAATATATCTCGAAATGGCTATGGAAATGCCATAATAGGTAGGTATGGTGGCTCTTTTGAGGAGAGTATAATAAGAATTATGTGCAATAGAGTGTATCATGTTACAGGGTTTGGATGCACCGGCGAAAGTCATACCAATCCTCGAGGTGAGAATGGGTTATGCACGGTACTAGAGAGGATAGAAAATATGAGGAGGTGAGATTGTGTATGTCCATGGTGTCACATTAGTCATAAAGAACTCATATAGTTATTGCAAAGTTTTATTAGTCTTATCACAAATCAAAGTAGTACTCGCATGCCCCGAGGGAGGGGGTTGGTAGGAATTAACCATCGCGCGACTCCGACTCAAAACAACACTAGGTTTTCAATGAGGAATAGAAATGCTCCCACATCATCACCATGCCCTTTTAATTTTTCACATGTTCAAGAAGTTTTAACATCTCTTAATATCAACACCTCTCTGAATTAATAGTTATGTACTCACCCACCTTTTCATATCACCACATCAATGTCATTAACCACAATTTCTCTATATGTGTTACATGATGGTTTTAATTATCACTTATTGAACACTCATTATTTTTGATCTAGTCTTATGACCCATCCAAATTACCATCTCTATTTTTCCAGCTCTCAAACAAATATATTTGAATAAGGAGAGCATATTATTTCTGTAAAATCTACACCCCACCGTGCTCAAGAATATATAAGTGAAGTAATAGAGCAACTGCTAAGCTCAAAAGGTATAAGTGAAGCACAAAGAGCATTCTAACAAATCATGATGATGGTTTCTCTCTCTCAAATAGGTGTGTCCAGCAAACAATGATTGTGGCAAACATAAAGTAAAATTAAACAAAAGCAAACGATGCTCTAATTAAAACTCATATCATGTGATGAATAAAAATGTAGCTCCAAGTAACATACCGATGGATTGAGACGAAAGAGGGGATTGCTTCCCGGGGCAACCCCAAGATTAGATGCTTGATATTCCTAAAATATTTCCTTGGGTTGACTTGGGACTCCCCAAGCTTAGTCTCTTTCCACTTCTCATTCCTTTGTCCATCGAAAGAATGCCCAAAACTTGAATACTTGAATCACACAAAATTCAACAACACTTCATGAGATCCGTTAGTATAGGCAACATAATACACAAATTTAGGCACTATTATGAATTGAATCTTCTATTATTTTAGCATAAGGTAATGTATTATAACTTCTCCATGGCTTATACCCCCCCATATAATCCATAGCATAATCAAAACAAGCGAACTATGCATGCAAAAATAGAATCATTTTAAAACAAAACAGTCTGTAGTAATATATTTGATTACCATACTTATTTAAATCCAAAAATTCTGAAAAATTAGGAAGACCTGGGTAATTTGTATATCAGTATTGTGTAAAACATTTGTCTTACAATGATGTACCAGTAAAATCATAGAAATCCTACACCAGGCGTCAAAGTTACTGTTTTTGCATGGTATCAATTCTACTCATCATGCAAATCATCCCGAAGGCTTTACTTGGCACAAACACTAATTAAAACATAAAAACACAATAATTATAGCATAAATAATCATGTTATAGCACACTAACAGAAATTAAAGGAAAAATATAAGATAACTATTGGGTTGCCTCCCAACAACCGCTATTATTTTATGCCCCTAGCTACGTAATGCATAGTTTCAAGTGTTGTCATCTTTGAAATCAAGTTCCTCAATAGTACAACCAGAAATACTAGGAACAATAGGAGACTTGAAAATAGGTTCTTTTATCAGGTTGAAAAAGTCTTGGTGAACACTAATCATTTTAAGATCTTCATTTCTTTTGGTAGGAGTTGTACTAATGCTCTTAGGAATGTAAATAAATTTAGGACTTTTACTTCGAGAAGTGCTAACATTAGTTCTGGATGGTGTGAAAGCGGAACCTACTTTGTCAATCACCGCCTCCATTTTATCAATTCTACCAGAACCTTGTTCCACCTTCTCATCAATAATAATGTCCTTTTCCTTTAAGGATTTCAAAGTCATTCCTATATGTGACCCAAGTTGAGTGATATGATTGTGCGATTTTTTATCTGATTCCTCGATTGGATGTGAGTAACCATTTTCCTTTAAATAGCATCAAGTATCTGCATAGCATGTTCCATGGTTAAATTTGTTTCATTAATGATAATGGGTGGTTGTAACAGCCCGAGATCGACGCTCCACAAGATTTCCCTTTTAGTCCCTTGTCATCGTGTGATTGATTTGTTTATCGCATTCATCATCGCATCATTCACATCATTTTCATTGCATTGGCACTTCGTTGCCGCCAGTTTTCAAATTTGCATCCATTATTACTTGTCGGTTCTCTTTGTTTTCGTCGTTGACCGTTTCGAGACCAACCACACACGCACGCGCCCACGGCATCGAAAAAATCTTGTTTTCAAAAGTGTGTTTAAAATATTCTCGGATTGGGTTGAAACTTGGCGTGCGGTCTTATTTTATTTTAGGTAGGCCGCCTGCCAAATTTCATCGCAATCGGAGTTAGTTTGATAGCCGAACGGTCGACCGTAGAGGCACCGTCACCGGTTTATCGTCACACGTTTTTTCGGTGTTTCAAAACCTTTTGATGGGCCACAAATCCCCCTCTCTTCTCAGCCCAACCTATTCTACACAGCCCAACACCACCCACCTAGCCTACCTCTCCGTTTCGGACTGTCCAATCAAGATCCGACGGCCCGAAAACGGTGCAAAACCCCTACATAATCCCACATGTTATAAATAGATGTCGACACTAAATTCTAGGCACCTTGTCCCATCCATCCCCTCAGCCACCGCCACCTGCTGTCTCCCACTTCGGGATCCCCAGATGCAAGCCGAGCCAACCATCGAGCCCCTCCCGATCCACTTGCAGCCAACCAGATCGAGCCATCCACCACCATGCACGAAGCTCCCCGCCAGCCCGTGCAACCTCTCTCGCACCGAAGCCGCAGGAGCAATCGGCTCCATCGCTGAACCGTAGCTCAGCCCACCGTCGTTCATGCGTTGTTGACCGCGCCCCTGCAGAAGCTTGAAGCCACGACCGAGCCTGCCCACCGCGTTAGCTCTCAGCCTCCCATCCTCACCTATCGGGGCCCCTGCTCCGTCGCGTTGCTGCAGGAGCGGCGAGCCAGCGCTGTTCGCCTCTGCATCGGACAGAGCGGCTCCAAACAGCCAGCTCAGGCCCAAGGTAAGAATCGAGCAGCCCCTGCGCTCCATCCCCATGCCCGCCGGACCAGGCCATAAGCTCCCCCGTTGCCTCACTGTCTGTCCTTCCTCTCTCTCCCCGTTCCATCTCCCAGCTCTCTCTTTTCTCTTGTTCACAGGAACTGGGAATGGCTCTGTCTGTGCTTCTATGAGAGCTTGACACCGCACCTTGGAGGAGCCATGGGAGCATCGTCCTCCTTGCATCCGGGCGGATCCGAAGTCTCAACGCTGGACCCCGCCGTCTCTGTTGCTCCCTGGCCTCCCGCCCTGCAAGCCCCGCCGCCGCGTGCTGCATCTAATGGTGTGATCGGCATGAGTTCAACGGAAACCAAGTCTCGGCCATCGGTTTAGTTTAAATTGCGTAGCGCCCATTGTTGTACACAAGTACAGTTTTGGTGAAGTGGTTAGCTCCATTGGTTAACATCCAGGAGTCTTGGGTTCAAATCCCACACAATCCTATTTTCCTTTTTGGTCCTTTTCCAATGGACCCCGCCGCGTGCTCCATTGGTTCAAGTAGGCTTCATAGAAAGCAAAACCCTGCTTCGTTCATAGTCTCTTCGTAGCCCAGCTCTTCAGTGAGCAGCGCTAGCACCACGGAGGTCGTGGGTTCAAATCGAAGACGCTCCAATTTTTTTGCTTGTTCCTGACTAGGCCACTTGTTACGCACACTCAGCCTCTCAGGCTTGATCCAATTCTGGACGCTACACTATGTTGCAATTCAGCCCATCCATATATTTTGTTCTACTGTGATTCTATCAAATTCGATTCATGCATTGTTGTATGAGTTGTGATGTTACCTGTTTCGTAGATGCCATGTTAATTGCACGTACCTCATATTCATGCCTCCGGCACATGGGAATCCGGTAACCGGGACCACTCCATCATTCTTTGGCATGACACGCATACACTCCCAATTCGTTTGCACCGGTAATTCATCGAGTTATCGGAACCGGAACGTGTCATTACTGTCATTTCCATGCATTTTGCATCCATGTCATATGATCTTATGTTGCTCGTATCTCTTAGGACGTAACTCTGTTTGCAATGTTATATATTTGTAAATTGACTAGAATGCCGTGTAGAATCGCATGCTTCACCTCTTGCCATGTTAACAACATTTTAATATTGCCGTGTACCTAAACAAGAGAGAACTAAATATTTGAATGTGGAGTATCGTCAATATGCAACTCGTTGCATATTGAGCTTCACTTATTGTGTAGTGTTTAATTGTTGTGAATTGCCATGCCATGCCTTGCATAATTAAACCGAGCATGCATCATATGTGTTGTGCATCATGTCATGCATGTGCCGTGGTGATATTGTGTGTTGATTCTTGTTTCTAGTTTGCTTCTTCTTGATAGAGTTCCGCAAGCGTGTTGAAATGAGAGGATCCGTTCGACTATGTTGGTTTGTCTGCTTCACGAATTTGTTCTTCTTCCAAGCAGGATCACATGCAAGATGACCATTTTCCTAGATACCATTACTATCATTGCCATGTAGTTGTTTTGTTTCTATTGCTATGTCTCGCTGCCTACCACCCATTAAATGTTAGCCTCTCAACATTGCCTTGAAAACCTTTAACCTTTCTACAACCTAGCAAACCACTGTTTGGCTATGTTACTACTTGCTCAGCCTTTGATAGCGTTGCTAGTTGTAGAGGCGGTTGCTTTCGATGTGCTAACATGGGTTCCTTGTTATATCATCATATTATTGCTAATTAATTTAATGCACCTATATACTTGGTAAAAGGTGGAAGGCTTGGCCTTCTAGCCTGGTGTTTTGTTCCACCTTTGCCGCCTTAGTTTTGGCTACTGGTGTTATGTTCCATAAATGAGCACTCCTAACATGCTTTGGGTTGTTATGGGGACCCCCTAGATTTTTGTTTTGGGATAAAACTCGTCTGGCAAGGCCCAACATTGGTACTATCTTTGCCAACATAATAATTTTGTTAATAATGAAAACATAGGGCGTCATGAACCTGAGGAGTAATTGTACATAATATAGGGGGGGCAGTCCTGCTGGTGCTGGTCCAAAACAGAGCACCGTGCGGGGCCAACCCGGGGCAACTCGGTATATGTCTATCAGGTGACCGTACACTTTGCTTATCCTTCGTGTCCCGAGAACGAGATACGCGGCTCCTATCGAGATCGTCGACACGCTGGGCGGACTTGTTGGACTTGTTTTACCTTTCTCGAGCGTCTCGTGCATGGGATTCCGAGGATACTTTGGGCTATCTCGAGGTTGAGGTTTTCTAATAGGAACCCGAGGATATCACGGGTTTTCCCTGATCGAGGTTATTCCGGCGTAGCGTGTGGTAGTTTGTGATAGACTAGTTGGAGCACCCCCGCAGGGTAAAATCTTTCGAAAAGCCATGCCCGTGGTTAGGTGGCAAACTTGGAACTTTGTTTAACCTTCGGTTCTAGATAACTTGAAGTAAACTTAGTTAAAACTTGCTAACTGAGTGCGTAACCGTGATTGTCTCTTTCGTGAGCTCATTCTCCGATCGAGGACAAGGTAGGGTTATGTTTGATGTAAGTAGGTGATCAGGATCATTCATTTTATCATTATTAGTTCACGTCCGATATGCGTTGATCATGCCCCTCTTATTATTGTACTCGTAAGTTAGCCACCTCAAACAAATCCTTAGTCGCTTGCTGAAGCCTCACCACTTAACGACACCTCACCCATTAAGCTTTGATAGTCTTGATACCTTTGGAAATGAGATTGATGAGTCCCTGTGGCTCACAGATTACTACAACAACAGTTGCAGGAATAAGTAAAACGATACTTTGATGTGAGTGTGATGCTTGTTCTATTTGGAGTTTCTTCTTCTTCGATCTAGGATGGGTTCCAGGCCGACAGCCTGGGATAGAAAGGATGGACGTCGTTCTTTTATCGTTTGTTTTCGTCCGTAGTCGGACCCTGCTCTTCTTCATGATGATTGATTATGTTGTTGTATTAATGTAACTCTGATGTAGCTTGTGGCGAGTGTAAGCCAATTCCACATACTCATCTTTTCAGTACATGTACTTGTAACGATATCCATTCTTGCAAAACAACGAGATGTGCTTCTATCCCTGTCGAAGCCCTCGCACCAAAATAAGGAAATGATTTCATCTTGGACGTTACAAGTTGGTACCAGAGCAGTACCGACCTAGGAGCCCCTTAAGTCGAGTCAAGAAAAAAACTGCTTTGAGTCTAGTTATATATCAGAGAGTAGGATTCTTTTTTCACCTCTTCTATGATCTGTGAGGAATCTTGACGTAAGAATTTTAATTATACTCCTCTTCTCATTAAAAAAAATTAGGATCACGCAGATATTTTTGGAATCTGTATGATGTCGATGTGATGGAGTTCTTTCTTGGTGCCTCCTGTCTGACTTGATTTCTTCCGGGGAGTTGAGTTCTAGGGGATTCTTGAGCACATCGCTATCATTTAGATTTCTTAGTATATGAGGACGGAGGATGTTTGAAATTGCTTGAATACTAGTAGTGGCGAGAGGAGTCTAGCATCCCGAGAACTGGTGCACAGAGGTCTGGATGTATCGCCATACTTAGTATCATTGTGATTATCAGTGTCTAAGATAGACGAGGTTCCCATATTCTGGTTATGTGTTGACGGGTGTGATACACTGGACGGGTTAGTGTTATTGCTAGGAGTTGAGTGATAAATTTCTCCTTGTATCCGTGGGCCCGATTGCATGACCAAAAATTTCGGAAGTTCTTAGGTAGGAATTCAAGTAGATACCTATAGGATAATCTTCCAACAGATGCATGATGTGAGGTTGGGGTTAGACATCTAGTGGAATACCATGAAAATATCGGACGAAATATGTGTCATAAATTTCTTTTGGCTTGTTTCGTCAGCCTCATCCTTTGTTTTGATGGAGTATGGTAATTCAAGTTGCTTCATTGACAAGTGGTGATTTCATATCGTTCCTAAGTGGTGTGCTCATATTTCTATGAGACTGCTATTCTTTTGCTCAATTAATTATCTTATCAATTCTTTTCAATTGGAGCCGTCATGTCAATTCTTTTTCAACCGGTGTGCTTCTCGTCAAGTCAATTCTATCCTCTCTAATGTTTGCAAGAACGATCTCCCATTTCTTCTGAAGTTCATCTCATCTGTCCCAAGTTGTCTTTGTTTTCCCCGCCCCCACCCCTTTATTTCGTGATTCATTTATCATCCAAGTGTCTTATTTTTATTCTTGCTTCCGCTATCTTCTCTTTCGTGTTGTATCCGGTGATTCTTTGTGAAGATTCTCAGGAGTTTTGAGTTCATCATTTCTTCATTCTTGTTGTCTTCTCTAGTGGATTCAATTCAAGATCTCGGTGTTCGTCATATCCTTCTCATTTGTCCAATGTTTTTTTCTTCGTCTTGTGTTGGAAATTCTCATCAAGTCTCTCTTGTTTATTCATCAATCTCTTTCTACCCGGAGTGTTGAAGACATCTGTAGCGACCCGACTCAAGACGAGTCAAGCCTCTGTGTTTTCTGTGCCATCCCTGGATCAGTATGCTGGCACACACAGTACATCAATGTATATATCAAAGTGCAATCACATGTAAAATAGCATAAAACTGATATATACCTTAATTATCTCAGCGGAAGCGGTCAAGGGAGTGGAGTCCCACTAAACACCAACGGCAAGTTGAGTGTAGACCGTAACCCTGAATCGTACTCTTACTCGTCGAAGAAAAAAATCTGCAACATAAGACGTTGCAGCCGTGTAGGTCAGCATATTGAATATGCCGGCAAGTCACATAAGAGAGGGGGTAAAGTAATAATCAACTATCTCTACATGCATATTTGGTCGGTGGAGCTAAGTTTTGCACAAAGCCAGTTTTATCCTACAACAAGAGGGGTTGAAAGCAAAATGTTACTACAATGTTTGTTGTTAAGGAGATGGTTCCGCCAACCAGTTCTCATACCCGAGTTGTCAATAATTACCCTCACCAAATATATATAATGGTGTTGAGAAATCCAGATAACTTCAGTTCCTTTGGCTCAAGTTCTCCATGACCGTGGACACGACTAATGGATTAGGTTGGAGTACTCTGCAGAGTTTTGCACACATTCCCCACAAGATTTGATCGCCTCCGTACATGTCCTCGCACTTCAGGGTGTTTGAAGACCGGATGATCAAAACATGGTCTTTCAACGGGTCCCTCTGAATCCCTGTCGGTGCCCATCCATTCCTACCGTTCGTCTACATCTGCTAGCACCGCCTGTCCAGAGTCACCGTGTTGTCCAACCAAGCTAGAGCCCATAATGACTTGTGGCTGTGCAGGTAAGCCTTGGATCCTGAAAATATCCGTCCGTCTCTTTGAGCCTGGGTGAAGCTTTCCGCAGGATGACATGGCCTCTCCAGCATCCCGGGCATCCACTGGGTTTTCCAGGGAGCCGATCAACCGTCCTTCACCCAGTGTTGCATTGCGTCCGAGGTCTTGAAAATCTTGTCTTAGTCCAGTCTTGATTATTATATCAACCTCGCATCACTCGTGGTATACACTCAACTGGTAACCCGTCTACTCAAGCATAGCATATATAACATTGTCGTCCCGGGGCCAAGTGTCGGGGTTGTTGTGTTCCTACCACATGATACTACAACTTATGCTAAAGTTTCCAAGTACCTAGGCAGCATGCAATTGGGCACAGGATGGTAGAACTACAATGCATAAAACATATGTGATAGTATGATCAAAGTGACTTGCCTGTGATGTTGACGAAGAAGAATTTCTCGAGAAAATAACTTGATAGACTACTCGTCACTCTCCGATGAAATCTATATAACAAACATATCATCCACATAAGCACTCATACTAGCAATCATCCTAGCAATCAAAACAAAAGAGCGAGAGCGAATAAGAACCGAAAGAAACTTCAAAAAAGACTAGGGAGTCTTCTACTACGTCAAACACTAATTAGTTTCGTCTAACAGAAAATAATAACAAAGAACTAAGTTATAAGTTTAACTAAGATAAAATAAAGTGTTTTTTTTCACAAAACCTTTGAAAGTATTCCCAAACGGGATTTGAAACAACGATGAAAACAATTGCACGTTACTACGGAGCTAGAATTGTTTTCATAAAAACAATTAAAACTAAAATAAGAACTTGTTGCAAAACTACTGTTAACTAACATAACCAAAACAATAATAATGTTTCTGAAATAATAAAGGAAGTATTTTAAAACAAAAGTAGAAAATGAATTAGCCGAAAATTGAAAAGCGGTGAAACAGAAACTGTTTCACATGAAATAATGAGTTAAAATACTCAAACCAATTTGAAATGTTTACCACTTATAAATAGGATCACTAGTGATCAGTACCAAAAGGAATCAAATCAAAAGCTATTTTTAAACTCCTGGAATAGGCAAAACAGTGTTTAAACTAAATCTGCTCTAACTTATATTTAAAAATTTCAAACATATACAAATTATATGTTTTTAAAAACTAAAGGAAATTTGTGAACTACTGGAAAACGAATCAATGTCATTGGAATTTGGGATCAAAAGTTGTGGCGTAAACAAGATTGAAACTTGCTGTTTTTGCAATTTAGACGGAAAAAACTGGAGATAACTAGCTAGCTATTGGGGTACACGTGGCAAGTTGCTAGTGGCTGTGGAGGGGTGTTTGTTTCATGGTTTGGAGAAAACGTCCTATGGCTAGCAAAACCACTGGCTAAATCTTAAGTGAGCAAAAGATCCGTTGGTTTTCTAAACTAAACCGAAAGGTTATCTAGTGATCTAATCTAGGCCTTCTAAATAGGATCTAAGGGCTAAACCAAAACATGAACAAAAAAGAAAGGAGGGAGGGGCCTTACCTCGGCTGGGTGCTGCTCCCGTGGCTGATGGGAGCCGATGGGGGGAGGACGTGCTCCGGTGGGGGGTCGCCGGTGGGGAGGGGAGGGGCCGGCGGGAGTGGGGAAGGGGGGGGGGGCGAAGGTGGGGGTACTCCTGGGAGGGGAGGGGTGCGAGGTGGAGGGGTGGGCTGTAGGGGCGAGGTGGGAGAAGCTTCTGCTCCTGGCAATGGGGAAACAGGGGCGATGGGGAGGGGTTATGGCGAGGGGAGGAGCAGGGGGGCGAGGTGGAGGGGTGGCGGTGGTGGAGGAGGGGGGTGCCGCGAGGGAGGAGAGGTGGAGGGGTCGGCGAGGTGGAGAGGGAAGCTCCTGTTGGTGCTCTCCTATGAGTTTCCGGTGGCGACTCCGGCGAGGTGAGGCACGAGCTAGGGGCGAGGAGAGGTGAACTTTTCGACGGGAATGGAACGAGGAGAGGTAGGGGCTTCTTATAGAGGCGACGGGAGGCGCCGGGAAGGTATGTGCGTCGCGAATCCCGGAGGAGGGGATCTCCTCTCCATGGAGGGAAAGTTTCTCTCTCACGTGAAAGGAGGAGGAGGAAGAAGATGATCTTCTTGGGCCAAGAATAGGAAAGTGTTTAATGGGCCAGGGGTATTTCCTAATAAAAGTGATCTCCTTCCTATTTTCCAAACTAGGAAACTAAAACGTTAAAAAGGAAATCAAATCAATTCGGAATAAAGAGTTTTTATATACTAAAATTATCAGAAAAATAAAATATAAATGATGGGCATTTTCCACGGCAAAAATAAAAACTTTAGAAAAAATGTTTTTTCCAAAAATCCCTAAAAGCATTATTTCTTTTTGCAAATAATTTTCAAATGACCCTCTAAGTTTTGGGGTGCAAATAACATTCAAAATGCCCGGGTATTTGAGGGTCATGTTCCTCCGCTCTTTAGAATTTATTTCCCGGCATTTCTTGCACGAAGAAAACGAATGGAAATGCAAAAGAATTCAATGCAAATATCTCCGTTCGAATTCTTTATAGTTGAAGAAGTGATGTCATCTTCTCTCGTTGCTTTTAAAAGCTTGAATTTGAATTCACCGGAGAAGGCGAAAGTCATTTTATTCCCTCTCTTTCAAAAGTTTCGAAAAGTTTCAATTTCACGCAAGTTTCAATCACTCAGCAAACAAACAAACAAGCAAAACTAATAATTATATTAACATTCCAAAATTTATAATTTTGGGATGTTACAAACTACCACACTTAAAATGAATCTCGTCCTCGAGATTTGAAGAGGCTAGAAAGAAAGGTTAGGGTTTGGGGGTCTTCTAAAAAATCCAATCTCCGGCAAGGTGTGATGCTACCACACTTAAAATGAGAGATACTGGTCCCTCAAAATGCTTTAACGATCCTCTGGGGTTTTGGCAACTGACATCGCACAGTCTTCATATTAAATCCTTTGGTGATGCTCTCCGTTGATATAAGCTTCTTCCATCACTGGGTCTTCTTAACTGACAGTCTCGTGGTCAATTCTAAATAACATATCGATGGTTCTCATGGTGGTCTACCATTTGTGGTTATCCTCCAGAGAGAAGGGTCTTGGCTTCATCCTCACCGTAAAATTTCCTACGCGTGACAACAAGTGCCATGTATATGGGCTTTCCTAGTACCATTCTAAGGCTTAAACAAAAGCTTCAAAGAACGTCGTCTCTTTACATGGGTAAGTCTCTCAGATTTACTATTCCAAATAGCAAGATAAATGATACGAGTAAGACGTCATGGTGATCAATCCATTCCGCACCCAAATCATTTCTCTGTATAAGGTTTAGCGAATCTCGCATTCTAACACTTAGGCATCCTCACAAGCGTTGCAGAATTTCTCTTGTCCACGAACGAAGTTCGGATAATCCATTGGTTCTGCAAGCTGAACAAAACATCTATCGTATCTTCACAACTCTCAGGTTTTCGTATGCTCCTAAGAAAATTTTTGCTGATCCATCATAGCTTCTTCCATAAATCATATCCATTTCATAATCAATCCTTTATTACATCCTTTATTACATCCTTAATTTATCCTCAAAAACTCCAATTCAAAAGTACTCTATTTCAAATGCTGCCATCCACTTTGTTCGGTATGGTCAAGCATTTCTGCCCACTTTATTCATCTGCCTCTCTTGGAGGTACTTTAGTTCCACTCGAACTTCCCGATGTGTTCCTTGAAATCATCCATCTTTTGCTTCATCATGGTGGTCCTAAGCTTTATTTCCATCATCTCTGCACGTACTTCACTCAGGTATTCCTGGGTATGACGGAGTCTTGCTTCAAGTATTTCTCCAATCTGACATATGGCTTCCATGGCAGCTTCACGAACTGCATCAAAGAAGGTTGCTCGTGGTACGCGTGAAATGAAAAAGTATTGCCCCATAGTCTTTGGACAAACTCCTTTCACATGGTGGAGGTGTACTTCCACGTACCAAAGTTCCACTCCATTTTCCACGAATGGGTAGCCTTTGTAGACTGCATCTCCTTCAATATGAATGTGCTTCATCATGTCCTTTAGGATTTTCGGGTAATCATGATCGCTGGTCAGGGTCATGATCGTTTCTGGGCCCTTGAGGAATGACTCGTAGAAAGTTGTCATCTGCAGGGGTCAGTAAATAGGTACTCAGAGGAATGTATATGTCTCCTTGGTAATGCATGGTACATTCCTACTCAATGGATCCTGTGGGTTTTACCGATTACTACCACACTTAAATGAATTATACTCATGCCTGCATAGACCATATTTTCTCATATCCTCATAATGTTCAGAGATCTTTGCTCGTAGAGAAACAATGCATACATTTTCAACATAGGCAATCATGAGACAATAAATTCCATTTATTCATGATGTTATTACAATCTCAGGGACTTCTGTTACAAAAATTTCACTCCATGATCTCATGAAAAACAAGAGTGCTTTGGATTACACTTATTGCCATGGTCAAAACTTAACTACTCCATTCTAGCTTTCTTCCTTTGTGGACAATCGCTGGCAAAATGTCCTGCTTCCTTGCAACAAAAGCAAATGATTTGTGACAAGTCTCGAGGCTTCTTAGCTTCTGCTTTTGCTCCTTGGATTTCCGGCTTCCTTCCTAGGCACATGTATTTGTGGTGGCCAAATTTCATACACTTGTAACATCTGACATGACTCAGGTCTGTGTCTGCAGAGATTTGGTTCTTCCGAGGGTACCTTTTCTTCTTTCCGGACTCCTTTATTTTGGCTAGTTCTTCTATTTCAAGTGGATCAAACTCCACTTCTTCTGTCGGGAAATATCCCAGATACTCTTGGCTTCTCTTCGTGCAATCCTGTGAATAATGTCCTTCTTCTCCACATGAGTAGCATGCGTTGGAGAAAAATCTGGTCAGACCTTGTCCATGAGGGTCTTCAATCATCACAGGTTCTTCTAGAATCTTCTTCTTGAGTGTTTCCTTCATTGCATATTTCTGCTGCTTGACAACTTGTTGCACCTTGGGGTAAATGTGACACTGAGCTGGGTAGTGGGTGGTTCCTTCACACAAGAAACAAGTCACCTGACTACTTGGGCATTCCTCAGCTGGGTGATTTTCTTCACAATGAGTGCATCCATCCTTGTGTTCCTCCTGGGTGTGTCCTATGTCTCCACAGATCTTGCATGCACAAGTCTTCTTCTTCGGATTATCATAGCTCTTCTGAATGAGACAGGATCTTAACAGAGTCTTCTTGAATTCTTCCCAATTTTCTGCTCCACTAAATCCTTGTATGGCATGGTGCATTTTCCACGAGATAGCAGCACTTTGGGTAAAGTACTGGAGAGCGTGTTCCACTTCATACTTCCTTGAGATCAAGTTGCTCCCGAAGTGGTTCTCCATGTTCTGAATCCATATATCAGCCTCCAGCTGGGTCATGGGTCCAGAGACTACAAGTCCAGCTTCATACTCCATCTGGTAGGGTTGAGGTTTTGGGGATGAGATGGGTAAGAGAGGGAGATACACACAATACAAACAACATTTTTTTGAGAATAGGTTTTATCTGTGGCCGTCGGAAAACACACACCAACTACGGCTCACAATTCATCGTATCTAACGTGGGTACATAAAAGGGGTTTGGACTTCTAATGGTCATATAATTATTCGAACACTTCAGGGTCTTTGAGTTCTTCGGGTCTTGGGAGTCCTCTGTTGGTGTAGCGTCAATTCTTCAAACGCGTGGTGAAATCCTCTTTACTTTGAAGTAGAACTCCGTTGATTCTTCATGAGGTCGAAAGGGTAAGGGTATTGTCTAACTATTGGAGGTGAGAGAGAACATTTGATGAACTCAGAAGAGATGAGAAGCAAAAGGTGTTCTTGAAAATAAAGTTTTTTGAGAGATCCTTTCCTAAGAAATTTCCAGTTTCTAGGGGTCACGTCCTACAGTCAACATGTGCTCTGATACCATCTCTGTAGCGACCCGACTCAAGACGAGTCAAGCCTCTGTGTTTTCTGTGCCATCCTTGGATCAGTATGCTGGCACACACAGTACATCAATGTATATATCAAAGTGCAATCACATGTAAAATAGCGTAAAACTGATATATACCTTAATTATCTCAGCGGAAGCGGTCAAGGGAGTGGAGTCCCATTAAACACCAACGGCAAGTTGAGTGTAGACCATAACCCTGAATCGTACTCTTACTCGTCGAAGAAAAATATCTGCAACATAAGACGTTGCAGCCGTGTAGGTCAGCATATTGAATATGCCGGCAAGTCACATAAGAGAGGGGTAAAGTAATAATCAACTATCTCTACATGCATATTTGGTCGGTGGAGCTAAGTTTTGCACAAAGCCAGTTTTATCCTACAACAAGAGGGGTTGAAAGCAAAATGTTACTACAATGTTTGTTGTTAACGAGATGGTTCCGCCAACCAGTTCTCGTACCCGAGTTGTCAATAATTACCCTCATCAAATATATATAATGGTGTTGAGAAATCGAGATAACTTCAGTTCCTTTGGCTCAAGTTGTCCATGACTGTGGACACGGCTAATCGATTAGGTTGGAGTACTCTGCAGAGTTTTGCACACGTTCCCCACAAGATTTGATCGCCTCCGTGCATGTCCTCGCACTTCAGGGTGTTTGAAGACCGGATGATCAAAACATGGTCTTTCAACGGGTCCCTCTGAATCCCTGTCGGTGCCCATAAATTCCTACCGTTCGTCTACATCTGCTAGCACCGCTTGTCCAGAGTCGCCGCGTTGTCCAACCAAGCCAGAGCCCATAATGACTTGTGGCTGTGCAGGTAAGCCTTGGGTCTTGAAAATATCCGTCCGTCTCTTTGAGCCTGGGTGAAGCTTTCCGCAGGATGACATGGCCTCTCCAGCATCCCGGGCATCCACTGGGTTTTCCAGGGAGCCGATCAACCGTCCTTCACCCAGTGTTGCATTGCGTCCGAGGTCTTGAAAATCTTGTCCTAGTCCGGTCTTGATTATTATATCAACCTCGCATCACTCGATGTATACACTCAACCGGTAACCCGTCTACTCAAGCATAGCATATATAACATTGTCGTCCCGGGGCCAAGTGTCGGGGTTGTTGTGTTCCTACCACATGATACTACAACTTATGCTAAAGTTTCCAAGTACCTAGGCAGCATGCAATTGGGCACAGGATGGTAGAACTACAATGCATAAAACATAGGTGATAGTATGATCAAAGTGACTTGCCTGTGATGTTGACGAAGAAGAATTTCTTGAGAAAATAACTTGATAGACTACCGTCACACTCCGATGAAATCTATATAACAAACATATCATCCACATAAGCACTCATACTAGCAATCATCCTAGCAATCAAAACAAAAGAGCGAGAGCGAATAAGAACCGAAAGAAACTTCAAATAAGACTAGGGAGTCTTCTACTACGTCAAACACTAATTAGTTTTGTCTAACAGAAAATAATAACAAAGAACAAAGTTATAAGTTTAACTAAGATAAAATAAAGTGTTTTTTTCACAAAACCTTTGAAAGTATTCCCAAACGGGATTTGAAACAACGGTGAAAACAATTGCACGTTACTACGGAGCTAGAATTGTTTTCATAAAAACAATTAAAACTAAAATAAGAACTTGTTGCAAAACTACTGTTAACTAACATAACCAAAACAATAATAATGTTTCTGAAATAATAAAGAAAGTATTTTAAAACAAAAGTAGAAAATGAATTAGCCGAAAACCGAAAAGCGGTGAAACAGAAACTGTTTCACATGAAATAATGAGTTAATGTACTCAAACCAATCTTAAATTTTTACCACTTATAAATAGGATCACTAGTGATCAGTACCAAAAGGAATCAAATCAAAAGCTATTTTTAAACTCCTGGAATAGGCAAAACAGTGTTTAAACTAAATCTGCTCTAACTTCTATTTAAAAATTTCAAACATAGACAAATTATATGTTTTGAAAAACTACAGGAAATTTTTGAACTACTGGAAAACGAATCAATGTCATTGGACTTCGGGATCAAAAGTTGTGGCCAAAACAAGATTGAATCTTGCTGTTTTTGCAATTTAGACGGAAAAAACTGGAGATAACTAGCTAGCTATTGGGGTACACGTGGCAAGTTGCTAGTGGCTGCGGAGGGGTGTTTGTTTCATGGTTTGGAGCAAACGTCCTATGGCTAGCAAAACCACTGGCTAAATCTTAAGTGAGCAAAAGAACCGTTGGTTTTCTAAACTAAACTGAAAGGTTATCTAGTGATCTAATCTAGGCCTTCTAAATAGGATCTAAGGGCTAAAACAAAAGATGAACAAAAAAGAAAGGAGGGAGGGGCCTTATCTCGGCTAGGTGCTGCTCCTGTGGCTGATGGGGGCCGATGGGGGGAGGAGGTGCTCCGGTGGGGGGTCGCCGGTGGGGAGGGGAGGGGCCGGCGGGAGTGGGGAAGGGGAGTGCGAGGGGGGGTACTCCTGGGAGGGGAGGGGTGCGAGGTGGAGGGGTGGGCTGTAGGGGCGAGGTGGGAGAAGCTGCTGCTCCTGGCAATGGGGAAACAGGGGCGATGGGGAGGGGTTATGGCGAGGGGAGGAGCCGGGGGCGAGGTGGAGGGGTGGCGGTGGTGGAGGAGGGGGGTGCCGCGAGGGAGGAGAGGTGGAGGGGTCGGCGAGGTGGAGAGGGAAGCTCCTGTTGGTGCTCTCCGGTGAGTTTCGGGTGACGACTCCGGCGAGGTGAGGCACGAGCTAGGGGCGAGGAGAGGTGAATTTTTCGACGGGAATGGAACGAGGAGAGGTAGGGGCTTCTTATAGAGGCGACGGGAGGCGCCGGGAAGGTATGTGCATCGCGAATCCCGGAGGAGGGGATCTCCTCTCCATGGAGGGAAAGTTTCTCTATCACGTGAAAGGAGGAGGAGGAAGAAGATGATCTTCTTGGGCCAAGAATAGGAAAGTGTTTAATGGGCCAGGGGTATTTCCTAATAAAAGTGATCTCCTTCCTATTTTCAAAACTAGGAAACTAAAACGTTAAAAAGGAAATCAAATCAATTCGGAATAAAGAGTTTTTATATACTAAAATTATCAGAAAAATAAAATATAAATGATGGGCATTTTTCCACGGCAAAAATAAAAACTTCAGAAAAAATGTTTTTCCAAAAATCCCTAGAAGCATTATTTCTTTTTGCAAATAATTTTCAAATGGCCCTCTATGTTTTGGGGTGCAAATAACATTCAAAATGCCCGGGTATTTGAGGGTCATGTTCCTCCGCTCTTTAGAATTTATTTCCCGGCATTTCTTGCACGAAGAAAACGAATGGAAATGCAAAAGAATTCAATGCAAATATCTCCGTTCGAATTCTTTATAGTTGAAGAAGTGATGTCATCTTCTCTCGTTGCTTTTAAAAGCTTGAATTTGAATTCACCGGAGAAGGCGAAAGTCATTTTATTCCCTCTCTTTCAAAAGTTTCAAAAAGTTTCAATTTCACGCAAGTTTCAATCACTCAGCAAACAAACAAACAAGCAAAACTAATAATTATATTAACATTCCAAAATTTATAATTTTGGGATGTTACAAACTACCACACTTAAAATGAATCTCGTCCTCGAGATTCGAAGAGGCTAGAAAGAAAGGTTAGGGTTTGGGGGTCTTCTAAAAAATCCAATCTCCGGCAAGGTGTGATGCTACCACACTTAAAATGAGAGATACTGGTCCCTCAAAATGCTTTAACGATCCTCTGGGGTTTTGGCAACTGACATCGCACAGTCTTCATATTAAATCCTTTGGTGATGCTCTCCGTTGATATAAGCTTCTTCCATCACTGGGTCTTCTTAACTGACAGTCTCGTGGTCAATTCTAAATAACATATCGATGGTTCTCATGGTGGTCTACCATTTGTGGTTATCCTGCAGAGAGAAGGGTCTTGGCTTCATCCTCACCGTAAAATTTCCTACGCGTGACAACAAGTGCCATGTATATGGGCTTTCCTAGTACCATTCTAAGGCTTAAACAAAAGCTTCAAAGAACGTCATCTCTTTACATGGGTAAGTCTCTCAGATTTACTATTCCAAATAGCAAGATAAATGATACGAGTAAGACGTCATGGTGATCAATCCATTCCGCACCCAAATCATTTCTCTGTATAAGGTTTAGCGAATCTCGCATTCTAACACTTGGGCATCCTCACAAGCGTTGTAGAGTTTCTCTTGTCCACGAACGAAGTTCGGATAATCCATTGGTTCTGCAAGCTGAACAAAACATCTATCGTATCTTCACAACTCTCAGGTTTTCGTATGCTCCTAAGAATTCTTGGTGGTGTTTCCTACCATCATTCTTAGCTTGAAGACTGAAGATGTGTTTCTCTTGAATCTTTGTCTCTTTTGAAGACTCGTCATTTCAGCTTTGTGTGGTCCTCTCAATTGTTTCCAATCGTGAGAAGTTCCTTCCATGTCCATATGGTGCATTTGAGTGTTGTGTTCATTTCTCGATCCTTCGAAGGCCATCATTTCAGAAGATTTATTTTTTCTCAGCTTTTAGCTTTCATTCTCTAATTCTTCTCAATTGTTCTCTTCGTTCGTCTCTGAATTATTCCGGTGCCTTGTTAAAGTTTTTCTCTCACGTGGATCAAGGTCTCTTCATTCTCATGTATCTCCATTCATTCTTGGTATTCCCATTCATTTGCAATTCTTACTAGTGCTTGTTAGCAGATCCCTGGAAATGGCTAGAAAAATGCTATTCTCGATTGCTCAACAATTAGAAATTGTCTTGCAATGACCCACCAGCACGTGGGATCGAGGCAGTTTTCGAGGTTAGAGTATTCAACCCAAATTTGTTGGTTCGCCGGACAGGAAGTGAGAGGATACTCTCAAGTATTAGCAGTTGAATGTGTCAGATTCAACCACACCTGAAAGATTAGTATCTGCAAGCAAAGTATCAGCAGCAAAGTAGTACAATAACAACGGTGTCAGAAATGATCTATTGACGACAGACTATTCCTAACGATTGTATCAATGGCGCCAGAAGTTGCCCGTGGACGGGAAATATTCTTTCCCGTCAACGTCGTGTGAACAAGTATTGTAGCAGGAAGCAGTAGTGTAACGAGTAACAACAATGGCAAGGTACAGCAATAGTGACAGCAGTAGCAAGTAGCAACAGTAGCAAGTAACAGCAGAGCAAGCAAGTAATAACAGCAGCAACAGTAGTAACAGCAGCAGAGCAAAACAAGTAACAGCAGCAGCAATAGTTGTAACAGCAGCAGAGCAAAACAAGTAACAACAGCAGTGGGACAAACTCGTAGGCAATGGGTCGGTGATTTGTTTGGATGATATTCATCATGCAACAATTATAACACGGAGAGATATGTGGCTAGCTCCCTTTCGTCAATGTGATGTAGGCATGGATTTTGTGTGTCGTCATATGTGCTTAGGGAAAAGAACTTGCATGACATCTATTGTCCATCCCTCCCGTGGCAGCGGGGTCCAAAAGGAAACTATGGGATATTAAGGTTCTCCTTTTAATAAAGAACCGGACCAACGCATTAGAACTTGGTGAACACATGAACTCCTCAAACTATGGTCATCACCGGGAGTGGCTCCGTTTATTGTCACTCCGGGGTTGCCGGGTCATAACACATAGTAGGTAACTACAACTTGCAAGATCGGATCTAAGACACACATATATTGGTGACAATATAATAATTTCAGATCTGAAATCATGGCACTCGGGCCCTAGTGACAAGCATTAAGCATTACAAAGTACTAGCAACATCAATCTCAGAACATAGTGGATACTAGGGATCAATCCCCGTCAAAACTAACTCGATTACATGATAGATCTCATCCTACTCATCACCGCCCAGCGAGCCTACGAATAGATTACTCATGAACGCTGAAGAACTTCATGGAATTGGAGAGGGAAGAAGGTTGATGATGACGATGGTGCTGATTTCCCCTCTCCGGAGCCCAAAATGGACTCCAGATCTGCCCTCCAGATGAAGAACAGGATGTCGCGGTGCCTCCGTATCCCTAACGCGATGAAATCTTCTCTCTTTATTTTTTCTGGGATGAAAGTGAATTTATAGAGCTGAGTTTGGGGGCGGCAGAGCCACGTGGGCCACACAAGCTTTCTAGCCGCCACCAGGGGGGGTGGCGGCTACAGGGCTTGTGGCCCAGTGGCCCATCCCCTCCGGTGGATCTTTGCGCAGGTATTTTTCATATTTTCCAGAAATATTCTTCGTAAATTTTCAGGACGTTCCGAGAACTTTCATTTCTGCACAAAAACAACACCAATGCAATTCTGCTGAAAACAACGTCAGTCCAGGTTAGTGCCATCAAAATCATGCAAATTAGAGTACAAAACAAGGGCAAAAGAGTTTGGAAAAGTAGATACGATGGAGACGTATGAGTGCTTTGTTGATGACCTTTTCAAGTTTGTGCTCTATCTACGTCTCTTAATCTTTTCAAGAAGAATAAGTGGTATGCTAAATCCATTGCTCGTCATCAATTTAACTTGATGAAGGATAAGCATAACATAATTCTTATTGTTGTTTCATCAAATGATTTCAATTATTTTCTCAAGTGCTCTTTTTTCTTTTCTGGAGTTCCAAGTTTTCTCAAGTATTCCTTCGTGAAGCTTCATCTAAGTCATGGCAGGGCCTGAATCTTATTCTTTTCATCCTTCATATCTTTTCACCATTCTTTTGTAGACAGAGGTGCATCATGGTGGTTCTTCATAGGTTTCATTCCGTCTCAATGGTTTCTTGAATATTCTTGTTGGAGAACCTCAAGTATTCTTTCTATTGCATTTCAAAGTGAAATTCTTCCTCATTTATCCTTTGTGGTGGTGTTATAGCATTTTGATTCATGAGAAGTCTCGAAGAGAATTTGTTTCAAGAATGAGATATTTAAACCCAACAATTCTTTGATCATGGGTCATTTTCAACCCATGGTTTCTTCATTGATTTATCCTGGTTTAGATTTCACCTAAATCTTTTTCTAAGGATTGTTGCTATTACGGTGATTATCATTGATCCAAGTTCTCAATGTTTCCTCTTGGTGTAACAAGTTTGCCAATCTTGTTGTTCTTAAGCAATCCTTGTCTCCTTTAGTGGCTCGTTCCCACCTCATTATTTGAGATGGTTTTTGTAAGCCCACAACAAGCTTGTTCTTTTCGTTGTTGGTTTGCGAACAACTTTGTTCAATTATTATTTCAAGGATGCTTACCAAATTCAATTTTGGTAGAAGTTTTCATTTTCTTCCTCATTCTTTCTTCCCAATGATCTAGTTTCTATTCTCTTCTTGTGGAGTTTTTGTGATGTTGCTCTCTGTTATCCAATATCTAGTTTTGTCAAGATCGTATTCTTTCCTTTCTTATTCATTTAATCGGAGTGTTGTGTCTTCTTTCATATTCTTTCCTTGCTTATCAATTTAGTTGGTTTGTTGTGAATCTTGTCAATATTTTCCATCTCATCAAATTTTTCCTCAATTTCCTACCGAAGTGCTATCGAAATTTTGTTTGAATTCTTTCTTGTTCCTCATGTCATTTTTCATCTCGTTGCAACCTTCAAGGTTCGTTGGTTTCACTCATTTGTCTCAGAAGCGACTGAGTTTTACCTCTTGATCTTCTCATCCTCTCCCCCTTCCATTCTTAGATCTCGAGGAAAGATCTCTTGTTAGTGTAGGAGAGTTGTAACAGCCCGAGACCGATGCTCCATAAGATTCCCCTTTTAGTCCCTTGTCGTCGTGTGATTGATTTGTTTGTTACATTCATCATCGCATCATCCGCATTGCATCGGCACTTCGTTGCCGCCAGTTTTCAAATTTCCATCCATTATTAGTTGCGAGTTCTCTTCATTTTCGTCGTTGACAGTTTCGAGACCAACCACACATGCACGCGCCTACATCATTGATAAAATCTTGTTTTTAAAAGTGTGTTTAAAATATTCTTGGATTGGGTTGAAAGTTGGAGTTCAGTCTTATTTTATTGTAGGTAGGCCGCGTGCCAAATATCGTCGCAATCGGAGTCAGTTTGATACCCGAACGGTCGACCGTAGCGGCACCATGATGACCCACAAGTATAGGGGATCAATCGTAGTCCTTTCGATAAGTAAGAGTGTCGAACCCAACGAGGAGCAGAAGGATCTGACAAGTGGTTTTCAGCAAGGTAATATCTGCAAGCATTGAAATTGTCGGTAACAAGTAGTTGTGTGGTGAGATGATTCGTAGCAAGTAGCAAGTAACAAAAGTAGCAACGGTGCCGCAAAGTGGCCCAATCCCTTTTGTATCAAGGGACAATCCTGGACAAAGTCTTATAGGAGGAAAAACACTCCGGAGGACACATGCGAATTTCTGTCACGCTAGTTTTCATCATGTTCATATGATTCGCGTTCGTTACTTTTGATAGCTTGATATGTGGGTGGACCGACGCTTGGGTACTGCCCTTACTTGGACAAGCATCCCACTTATGATTAACCCCTCTCGCAAGCATCCACAACTACAAAATAAGAATTAAGACAAAGTCTAACCATAGCATTAAACTAGTGGATCCAAATCAGCCCCTTACGAAGCAATGCATAAACTAGGGTTTAAGCTTCTGTCACTCTAGCAACCCATCATCTACTTACTACTTCCCAATGCCTTCCCCTAGGCCCAAATAATGATGAAGTATTATGTATTCAACGTTCACATAACACCACTAGAGGAAAAACAACATTCAACACATCAAATTACCGAACGAATACCAAATTCACATGACTACTATTAGCATGACTTATCCCATGTCCTCAGGAACAAAAGTAACTACTCACAAAGCATAATCATATTCATGACCAGAGAGGTAATGAGTAGCATCAAGGATCTGAACATAAACTCTTCCACCAAGTAATCCAACTAGCATCAACTACAAAGAGTAATTAACACTACTAACAACCTTACAAGTACCAATCAGAGTCGCGAGACGGAGATTGGTTACAAGAGATGAACTAGGGTTTGGAGATGAGATGGTGCTGATGAAGATGTTGATGGTGATGAGTCCCCTCCGATGAGAGGAGTGTTGGTGATGACGATGGCGACGATTTCCCCCTCCGGGAGAAAAGTTTCCCCGGCAGGATTGTCCTGCCGGAGCTCTAGATTGGTTCTGCTCAAGTTCCGCCTCGTGGCGGCGGCGAATCCACGAAAAAGCCTCCTCCTGATTTTTTTCCGGACGAAGCCCTTCATATAGCAGAAGAGGGGGGCCAGAGGGCCAGCTGGGTGCCCACAAGCCCCCTAGGCGCGACCAGGGGGGTGGCCGCGCCTAGCAAGTTTGTGGCCACTTGCTGGCGCCCCTCTGGCGCTTCTTCGGCCTAGTATTTTTTATAATTCCCGAAAAAAATCCTCGTTGATTTTTACGGCGTTTGGAGTTGCGCAGAATAGGTATCTCAAACTTGCTCCACTTTAAGGCCATAATTCCAGCTGCCGGCATTCTCCCTCTTCATGTAAACCTTGCAAAATAAGAGAGAAAAGGCATAAGTATTGTACCGTGAAGTGAAATAACAGCCCAAAAAGCAATAAATATCAAGATGAAAGCATGATGCAAAATGGACGTATCAACTTCCGCAAGCTTAGACCTCGCTTGTCCTCAAGCGAAAGCCTAGCTCAATAAATATGTCCACATGTTTAGGGAGAGAGGTGTCTACAAAACAATATACGAACATGCATGCATCATGATCATGATCAGAACAACAATACCAACATATAATCTCTCATGCTAAAGTGATAATTCCTTCATAAAGTAAAGCATGGATCAAGAACCTTACCGAGAAGTAACAACCGATAGCCTGTAGTCATTGAAGCAATTGCAGTTTATCACAACATTAGAAAGAGTCAAATAAGAGCTTGTAAAGCAAATCCACATACTCAATCATCCTTTCGTTCTCTACAATTTCTACAACTCATGTGGTACTCATTAGATCAAAGTTTCAGCTCGACACAAAGAAAGATACGGGCTTATAGTTTTGCCTCCCAACCATTTACCTCAAGGGTAAAGTCAACAATAATAATTCATGAATACTTACTTGCAAGTTGACATATGAATATAGATATTTCCCAAGGATATGACGTTAGCCAAGATAAAGGCGAGACAAGGAATTGGTGAAGATCACCATGACTCTTTCAAGGGCAAAAAGTAAAGGTACAAGATAGGCCCTTCACAGAGGGAAGCAGAGGTTGTCATGCGCTTTTGAGGTTTGGATGCGTGTCCTCTTAGTGCGGAGGAACGTCACTTTATATTGCCACCTGTGATAAAGAACTTTATTATGCAGTCTGTCGCTTTTATGCCTTCCTCATCACAGGTTCGTACTTAGTGCGGGAGTTTTGGCTAATAAGAGGTGGAAGCAATCGTCACATGCTATGGGATCTCTAATCATATAACATTGTTCGGAACCAAGCAAACACAATTCATTATGTTGTCTTCCTTGTCCAACATCTACTTCTAGGCATGCAATAGTTTAGTGAGTGTTCACAACCATAGATGGTGTCAAATATGATATATTTATATGTGAACCTCTCCTTCTTTATCACTTCCTATTAATTGCAACCATGACCAAGGTCTACGTTTGTCTACCCTCAACATGTTTCAATCAACATTCTTTTTATATGTGAAGCCATCACTTCCCATAAGATCATTACATGATCTTTCATGCTTTTGTTGTTTTCTCATTCTTTGATTATGGCAAGAGGAAAATCCCTTAAACTAAGACATACTTTATTATATGGATCACGAGCTCGAATAAATCGGGGGTGACACAAAGAAAAACTCAAGACTAAACACTAAGACTTTTAATCTACTAGAGAAAGAGAAAACTGAAAAGGAACAAACTGAAACAAAGGTAAAGGCAAAAGATGTGATGGTGATATGATACTTGGGAAACTCCCCAAGCTTGGCACAAGCCAAGGGGACTGCCCATACACATGCTCATTTGTCTTCCTTTGGAGGTGATGGTGGAGGAGTTGTTGCAACATGGGCTTGATCCTCCGTCTTCCACGTCATAGGTGCTCCATCATGGAAAGATGAACGAGTCTTTGGAATCCTCAAATCTGCAGCCAACCGTATTGATTTAAATCTATACTCATACTCACAGTTTTGGTTCTGCAGGTCATAGATCTGGGCCCGGAGTTGATCAATCCTGTCATAGAGCCTAGAGAGGTGCTTCCCAATGTCATTGGCATCAATCATGTGCTTGTTGGTGAACTTTGTGATCATCATGTGGTTGGCGTTGAGTCCACGCTCCACCATCCCTTGGCACTTGAAGACTTGTTGCTCCATTGCTTCGAGCCTAGTCTCCATGCTTCCGGTCTTCTTGGGCCCCTCAACATCACGGATGTGCAACATCCCCTCACGCATCTCGATAGATTGAGGGTGTTGCAGCACTCCCGTGAGGTAGGGATTGATGACCTTCTCAAAGATCTCATCCTTCGGAGCTTTTGGGGACGTCATAGCGATCTAGATCTGCAACACAAATAGTCTCGAAACGAAAACAGAAGAAATCTGCATGATACAAGGGTCAGACCTTACGGGAGAATATATAATGATTTTTTCCAGACCAGAAGGAGTACTCCGCATGAAAACAGAGTGGCCACAAGCCCCCAGGCGCCACCAGGGGGTGGGCCCGCGCCTGGCAGGCTTGCCGCCTCCTCCCGCGCTTTTTGGACTACTTCCAGTTTTTGTATTTTTTCAAATATTCCAAAACGGAGAAAAATTCCTACTGGAAAAGTTTTGGAGTCTGTTTTCTTACCGAATCACATCCCTTAGGTATTCTTCCGGAGTTATGGTATTGATAATATTGCTTTCAACATTTATGGGAGTACCTGAGATATAATGCTTGATTCTCTGCCCATTTACAACTCTCGAACAATTACCTTCCGTGTTGTTGATCTTGATAGCACCGGAACGATATACTTCCTCAACAACATAGGGACCTTCCCATTTAGAGAGAAGCTTGCCTGCAAAGAATCTTAAACGAGAATTGCATAGCAAGACATAATCACCTACATTGAACTCACGCTTTTGTATCCTCTTATCATGCCACCTCTTAACCTTCTCTTTGAACAACTTGGCATTCTCATATGCCTGAGTTCTCCATTCATCAAGCGAGCTAATGTCAAATAACCTCTTCTCACCAGCAAGTTTGAAATCAAAGTTGAGCTCTTTGATTGCCCAATAAGATTTATGCTCTAGCTCAAGAGGTAAATGACATGCTTTTCCGTACACCATTTTGTACGGAGACATGCCCATGGGATTCTTATAGGCAGTACTATAAGCCCACAGTGTATCATCGAGCTTCTTAGACCAATTCTTTCTAGACCTGTTGACAGTCTTTTGCAGAATCAGTTTAATCTCTCTATTGCTTAGCTCTACTTGACCACTGGACTGAGGGTGGTAGGGAGACGCAATTCTATGGTTGACATCGTACTTGGCAAGCGATTTACGAAAAGCACCATGAATGAAGTGTGAACCACCATCGGTCATTAGATATCTAGGGACTCCAAATCTAGGGAAAATAACTTCTTTAAGCATCCTGATAGAGGTGTTGTGATCAGCACTACTAGTGGGGATAGCTTCTACCAATTTAGTGACGTAATCAACAGCAACTAGGATATGAGTATACCCGTTGGATTTTGGAAAAGGTCCCATATAACCAAAGCCCCAAACATCAAATGGTTCAATGACAAGTGAATAGTTCATAGGCATTTCATGACGCTTACCAATATTACCTATTCTTTGACATTCGTCACAAGACAAGACAAACTTACGGACATCCTTGAAGAGAGTGGGCCAATAGAAACCTGATGGCAATACCTTGTGTGCAGTTCTATCTCCCGCATGGTGTCCTCCGTAGGCCTGAGAGTGACACTTCTGTAGGATCTGTCCCTGTTCATGTTCAGGTACACAACGTCTAATAACACCATCTAGTCCTTCCTTATAAAGGTGAGGATCATCCCAGAAGTAATATCTCAAGTCAAAGAAGAATTTCTTATTTTGCTGGTATGTGAAACTAGGTGGTATATATTTGGCAACGATATAGTTTGCATAATCAGCATACTACGGTGCACTACGTGAAGCATTGATGACATTCAATTGCTCATCAGGAAAGCTATCATCAATAGGTTGTGGGTCATCAAGAATGTTCTCCAACCTACACAAGTTATCTGCTACGGGGTTATCAGGACCCTTCCTGTCGACAACGTCCAAATAAAATTCTTGTAGCAAGAGAAACCATCTAATAAGTCTAGGTTTAGCTTCCTTCTTCTCCATGAGATACTTAATAGCAACATGATCAGTGTGAATAGTGACTTTGGAATCAACTATGTAAGACCTGAACGTTTTACATGCAAACACGACTGCTAAAAATTCCTTTTCCGTAGTAGCATAGTTTCTTTCGGCACTGTCTAGAGTTTTACTAGCATAGTGAATAACATTCAACTTCTTATCAACTCTTTGCCCTAGGACAGCACCAACAGCATAATCACTAGCATCACACATAATCTCAAAAGGTAAGTTCCAATCAGGTGGTTGAATAATAGGTGCAGTTATCAAAGCCTTCTTAAGTATTTCGAAGGCTTCCTCACAATCATCGTCAAAAACAAAAGGAATATCCTTTTGCAAGATATTGGTAAGAGGCCTAGAAATCTTAGAGAGGTCTAAAAATGAACCTTCGATAGAAACCAGCATGACCAAGGAAACTTCTTTAAACCTTAGATATCTGTGGGTTATGGCATTTTCTCGATTGCATCAACCTTAGCCTTATCGACTTCAATACCTCTTTCAGAAATTTTATGTCCTAAGACGATGCCTTCATTAACCATAAAGTGGCACTTCTCCCAATTCAAGACAAAATTGGTATCTTTACATCTCTGCAAGACTCGATCAAGGTTGCTGAGGCAATCATCAAAAGAAGACCCTTAAACGGAGAAGTCATCCATGAAAACCTCAAAAATCTTTTCACGAAAGTCAGAGAATATAGCCATCATACATCTTTGAAAGGTGGCAGGTGCATTACATAAGCCAAAAGGCATACGTCTATAAGCAAAGGTACCGAAAGGGCAGGTGAAAGTGGTTTTCTCCTGATCAGATTGTGCAACTGGTATTTGGGAGAAACCAGAATAACCGTCTAGAAAGCAGAATGTGTGTGTTTAGACATTCTTTCTAGCAATTGGTCGATAAAAGGCGAAGGGTAATGATCTTTCCTAGTGGCCTTATTCAATTTCCTAAAATCGATCCCAATCCTATAGCCAGTAATAATCATCTGTGGGATCAATTCATCCTTATCATTAGGGACGACGGTAATGCCTCCCTTCTTAGGAACGCAATGCACCGGACTCACCCAATCGCTATGAGCAACAGGATAGATAATACCCGCTTCCAGGAGCTTTAGTATTTCTTTTCTTACTACCTATTTCATCTTAGGATTCAATCTCCTTTGATGATCAACAACTGGTTTCGAAACAGGATCATTTTTAAACTTGTGCTGGCATAGAGTGGGACTAATGCCCTTAAGATCATCAAGAGTATATCCAATAGCACCACGGTGCTTCCTCAAAGTTTTTAGTAACTTCTTTTCTTCTTGCTCTGAGAGGCTGGCACTAATAATAAGAGGATATATCTCTTTTTCATCAAGATAAGCATACTTAAGAGTATATGGCAACTATTTAAGCTCGAACAGAGGATCACCCTTTGGTGGAGGTGGATCCCCAAGCAGTTCAACACGCAATTTATTCTTAAGGATAGGATATTGTTCTAAGACAACTCTATCTATCTCATCCCTTTCATCCATATGCATATCATTTTCATGCTCAAGCACGTATTGCTCTAAGGGATCAGTAGGAGGCACTCCAATAGAAGCTAAGGCAATAATTTCAACCTTACTAGGCAGCTCTTTTTCATGAGGTAGTCTACCAAACTTGGAGAAATTGAACACATGTGACACGCCTTCAAAGCCAACAGTGACAGTTTGCTTCTCACAGTCAATATGAGCATTGACGGTATTGAGAAAGGTCTACCAAATATGATGGGACAAAAGCTATCTTGTGTGGTAGCAAGAACGAGGAAATCAGCAGGATACTTCGTTTTACCACACAAGACTTCAACATCCCTAACAATTCCCACAGGGCAGATAGTATCTCTATTGGCAAGCTGAATAGTGACATCAATAAGCTCTATCTCAACAGGTGCAATCTCGTCTTTAATTTCATCATATAAGGATTGAGGTATTGCACTAACACTAGCACCCACATCACATAAACAATGATAGCAATGATCTCCTATCTTAACAGAAACAACAGGCGTGCCAACAACAGGCCTATGTTTGTCTCTAGCGTGAGGTTTAGCAATTCTAGCAGCATCTTCACAAAAGTGAATATTATGTCCCTCAACATCATCCGATAGAAGATCTTTGATAATAGCAATGCTAGGTTCAACTCTAATTTGCTCAGGGGGTGTAGGTGTTCTAATGTAGCCTCTACGTATCACAGTTGAAGCTTTAGAATGATCCTTCATCCTAACAGGTAAAGGTGGTTTCTCAATGTAAGCACTGGGGACAACATGATCATTATAGGCAATGACTTTCTCTTCAACTGGAGTGGGTTTAACTACATTGACTTCTAAAGGAGGATGATATTTAGACCACTTCTCTTTGGGGAGATAAATATGAGCAGCAAAAGATTCACACAATGAAGCTACTATCTCAGAGTCAAGTCCATACTTAGCGCTAAAGTCACAAAAAGTATTTGTTTCTACAAAGGATTTAACGCAATCAAACTTGAAATTCATACCTTACTCCTTACCTTCTTCAAGCTCCCAATCTTCAGAGTTGCGTTTAATTCTCTCCAATAAATTCCATCTGAAGTCAATATCTCTCTTCATAAAAGAACCGGTACAAGAAGTGTCAACCATGGTGCGATCATCATGAGAAAGCCGAGCATAGAAGTTCTGAATGATAATTTCTCTTGAGAGCTCATGATTGGGGCATGAATATAACATTGATTTAAGCCTCCCCCAAGCTTGAGCGATGCTTTCTTTGTCACGAGGCCAAAAATTATAAATATAATTCCGATCACAATGTACTAAATGCATGGGATAAAACTTTTGATGAAATTCCAATTTCAACCGATTGTAGTCCCATGATCCAGTATCATCACATAGCCTATACCATGTCAACGCCTTATCCTTCAAATATAAAAGAAAGACCTTCTTCTTGATCTCATCCTCGGGCAAACCTGCAAGCTTAAATAAACCACAAACTTCATCTAGATAGATTAGATGCAAGTCTGGATGTGATGTTCCATGTCGTGTAAAAGGATTAGCCAGTAGTTTCTCAAGCATACCCAAAGGAAATTCAAAGCATATATTTTAAGTAGGTGCAGCAGGTTGATGAGCAACTCTTTGTGCTTCTGTTCGAGGTGAAGATACACCGAACAAGCCCCTAAAAGGATTAGTATCCATAGTGACAAGTGACAATAAATTTGAGCACACTATATGAATGTTCCCTTACCAAGTTCCACTTACCAAAGCCGCTTCACTCCCCGGCAATGGCGCCAGAAAAGAGTCTTGATGACCCACAAGTATAGGGGATCAATCGTAGTCCTTTTGATAAGTAAGAGTGTCGAACGCAACGAGGAGCAGAAGGATCTGACAAGTGGTTTCCAGCAAGGAAATATCTGCAAGCACTGAAATTGTCGGTAACAAGTAGTTGTGTGGTCAGATGATTCGTATCAAGTAGCAAGTAATAAAATTAGCAACGGTGCAGCAAAGTGGCCCAATCCCTTTTGTAGCAAGGGACAAGCCTAGACAAAGTCTTATAGGAGGAAAAATGCTCCCGAGGACACACGGGAATTTCTGTCATGCTAGTTTTCACCATGTTCATATGATTCGCGTTCGTTACTTTTGATTGTTTGATATTTGGATGGACCGGCGCTTGGGTACTTCCTTTAATTGGACAAGCATCCCACTTATGATTAACCCCTATCGCAAGCATACGCAACTACGAAAGAAGAATTAAGACAAAGTCTAACCATAGCATTAAACTAGTGGATCCAAATCAGCCCCTTATGAAGCAACACATAAACTAGGGTTTAAGCTTCTGTCACTCTAGCAACCCATCATCTACTTACTAGTTCCCAATGCCTTCCTCTAGGCCCAAGTAATGGTGAAGTGTTATGTAGTCGACGTTCACATAACACCACTAGAGGAAAAACAACATACAACACAACAAATTACCGAACGAATACCAAATTCACATGACTACTATTAGCATGACTTATCCCATGTCGTGAGGAACAAAAGTAACTACTCACAAAGCATAATCATATTCATGACCAGAGAGGTAATGGGTAGCATCAAGGATCTGAACATAAACTCTTCCACCAAGTAATCCAACTAGCATCAACTACAAAGAGTAATTAACACTACTAGCAACCTTACAAGTACCAATTGGAGTCGCGAGACGGAGATTCCTTACAAGAGATGAACTGGGGTTTGGAGATGAGATGGTGCTGATGAAGATGTTGATGGTGATGAGTCCCTTCCGATGAGAGGAGTGTTGGTGACGACGAAGGCGATGATTCCCCCCTCTGGGAGGGAAGTTTGCCCGGCAGGATCGTCCTGCCGGAGCTCTAGATTGGTTCTGCCCAAGTTTCACCTCGTGGGTGCGGCGAATCCACTAAAAAGCCTCCTCCTGATTTTTTTCCGGACGAAACCCTTTATATAGCAGAAGAGGGGGCCAGAGGGCCTGCTCGGTGCCCACAAGCCCCATAGGCACGGCCAGGGGGGTGGCCGCGCCTAGCTGGCTTGTGGCCACCTGTTGGTGCCCCTCTGGTGCTTCTTCGGACCAGTATTTTTATAATTCCCGAAAAAAATCATCGTTGATTTTTACGGCGTTTGGAGTTGCGCTGAATAGGTATCTCAAACTTGCTCCACTTTCAGGCCAGAATTCCAGCTGCCAGCATTCTCCCTCTTCATGTAAACCTTGCAAAATAAGAGAGAAAAGGCATAAGAATTGTATCGTGCAGTGAAATAACACTCCAAAAAGCGATAAATATCAACATGAAAGCATGATGCAAAATGGACGTATCACACCATCATTTGTTTATCGTCGGACATTTTTTCGGTGTTTAAAAACCTTGTGACGGTCCGCAAATCGCTCTCTCTCTTCTCAGCCCAACCTATTCTACAGAGCACAACAACACCCACCTAGCCTACCCCTCCGTTTCGGACCGTCCGATCAAGATCCGATGGCCCGAAAATGGTGCAAGACCGCTACCCTAATCCCACATGTTATAAATAGATGTCAACCCTAAATTCTAGGCAGCTTGTCCCATCCGTCCCCTCAGCCGCCGCCACCCGCTGTCTCCTACCTTAGGATCCCCAGATGCAAACCGAGCCAACCATCGAGCCCCTCCTGATTCTCTTGCAGCCAACCAGATCGAGCCATCCACCACCACGCACGAAGCTCCCCGCCAGCCCCTGCAACCTTTCTGGCGTCGAAGCCACCGGAGCAATTGGCTCCATCGCCAAACCGTAGCTCAGCCCGCCGTCGTTCATGCGTTGTTAACCGCGCCCGTGCCGAACCTCGAAGCCACGACCGAGCCTGCCCACTGTGTTGGCTTCGAGCCTCCCGGCCTCGCCTGTCGGCCCCCTGCTCCATCGCGCAGCAGGAGGTGTGGCGAGCCAGCGTTGTCCGCCTCAGCATCACAGAGAGCGGCTCCAACTAGCGAGCTCAGGCCCAAGGTAAGAATCGAGCAGCCCCTGTGCTCCATCCTCATGCCCACCGGACTAGGCCATCAGCTCCCCCGTCGCCTCCCTGTTAGTCCTTCCTCTCTCCCTGTTCCATCTCTCAACTCTCTCTTTTCTCTTCTTCACAGGAATTGGGAATGGCTCCATGCTCTACTTCTATGAGAGCTTGACGCTGCACCTTGGAGGAGCCACGAGAGCATCGTCCTCCTCGGATCCAGGCGGATCCGAAGCCTCAACGCCAGACCCCGCTGTCTCCATTGCTCCCTGGCCTCCCGCGCTGCAAGCCCTATCGCCGCGTGCTGCATCTAATGGTGAGATCCATGTGAGTTCAAAAGAAACCAAACCTCGGCCATCGGTTTAGTTTAAATTGCGCATCACCCATTTTTGGACACAAATATAGTTTCGGTTAAGTGGTTAGCTCCATTGGTTAACATCCAGGGGTCTTGGGGTTCGAATACCAGACAACCCTATCTTACTTTTGGGTCCTTTTCGAATGGACCAGACCGCGTTCTCCATTGGTTCAGGTAGGCTCCTTATATAGGTTCATAACGAGCAAAACCCTGCTTTGGTCATAGTCGCTTCATAGCCCAGTTGTTCAGTGAGCAGCACTAGCACCAGGGAGGTCCTGGGTTCAAATCGAAGATGCTCCAATTTTGTTGCTTGTTTCTGACTAGGCCATTTGTTGCACACACTCAGCCCCTCGGGCTTTATCCAATTCTGGGCCGCTACACTATGTTGCAATTCGGTCCATGCATATTTTTTTCTGTTGTGATTCTATTAAACTTGAGTCATACATTATTGTATGAGTTGCGATGTTGTCCATTTTGTAGATGCCATGTTAATTGACGTACATGGGAACCCGGTAACCGGGATCACCCCATCATTCTTTGGCATGACTGTCATTTGCATGCATTTTGCATCCATGTTATATGATCTTGTGTTGCTCGTATATTTTAGGCCATAGCTCCGTTTGCAATGTTCTATATGTGTAAGCCGACTAGAATGTCATGTAGATTCACATGCTTCACCTCTTGCCATGTGATACGTCCCAAATGTATCTATAATTTCTGCTTGTTCCATTACTTTTGGTGACATTGTTATATGTGTTGCTACACTTTTATATCTTTTTACACATATTTGGACTATCCTACTAACTCAGTGCACCCAGTGCCAGTTTCTGTCTGCTGATGTCTTTTTTGCAGGGGCTTTTACCCAATTTTTCGGAGCCCCAAAAATCCCGAGAAAATAATATAAAAATCAGCGTAACGGAAGCTTCCGGATCACCGAAGATGGACCAGAGGGGAGCCAGGGGCTGTCCAGGCAACCTCTTGGCACGGCGTGGCCCCTGGTCGTGCCCACATGCCGCCTGGGTGGGCCCCACCTCTTCTGACGCCTTCCTTTGGCCTATATTTACTCATCCACGAGGAAACCCTTCCATCACATCCAGAATCACGAATTTCTCCATTGTTCCGCCGCCGCAGCGCTTACGAGATCGGGAGCATTAGGAGACCTCTTCCCGGCACCCTGCCGGAGGGAGGATTGACCTCCGGGAGCTTCTCCACCGCCATGGACGCTTCCCCGACGTGCCGTGAGTAGTCCTCCTTGGACCATGAGTCCATGACCAGTAGCTATGTGATGTCTTCTCTCCAATCTTTTGCTTTAATGATTAGCCCTTGTGAGCTGCCCTACATGATCAAGGCATCTATGTAATTTTCCTGCTATTGCTATGCTCGGTTTGTTGGAATCCGATGGATTATGAGATTATGTTAGGATTGTTATGAGTTATATATTTGATTATCCTTTTATATTATGTTCTTTAGTGATTCATGCATGTTCTCCGTTGCTTTGTATTGCTTTGACCGAGTAGTAGATTGTAACTCCAGGAGGGAGCGTTATGCATGATTGTGGATTCATGCCCCCTATGTCTAGCTTGAGTGATAGAAACATGAGACTAGGGGATGTTCTGTTGCCACCAGGGATAAAACAACGGTGCTTGTGACCATGGTCGAAAGGATTGTTTACCTTACGCATAGTTCGTTAATGCAGTTGTCCGTTGCTTTGAGTTTAAACTTTGGGTGGGGCTCGCAACTTAATACCAGCGAGATGTTATGGATAGATATCTCAATGTGGATGTTAGTAAGTAGATGCTGATGAATAAATGTTCTACTTGTCTTGGCATAGTAGTCATTACTATTGAGCCTCTAACTTTCAAGTAGCATAACTAGCATTGCGGTGCGTTCATAATTCTGTCAATTGCCCAGCTGTAATTTGTTTACACAAGCATAGTTGTTTATCGTCTTTTGGAAGAGAGACATCACTAGTGATCATCATGTGACTCCGGTCCATATCACCACCATTGATTACACCTCCATCATTTACAACTTTCATTTACTTTTCTGTTGCACTCACTATCACTATTCCCGCTTGCGTTTTGATCCTTTGCAAACTACAAGGCCGGAGAGATTGACAACCTCTCTGTACTCGTTGGGAGAAAAGTTATTTGTGTGTGTGTAGGTCCACGTCTTCTCCTTGCGCCAGGGCAGGGGACACCTACTTGTTGATCCTCGGAGTCCTCCTGGTTCGAGAACCTTACAGTCTCCATGTAAGGGAAAACTTGCTACTGACTACATCTCCACCTTCCACTTGCGGTAACCAACGAGGAGCGAGAAGTATATTCATTAACTCGTCATCACCATGTTAACAACATTTGAATATTTCCATGTACCTAAACAAGAGTGAACTAAATATTTGAATGTGGAGTTTCGTCAATACAGGGGGCCACTGGTGCTGGTTGCTACTTCTCAAACAACAGCGCCAGAATTGACACGTTCACAGAGATTGGGCTTGCGTTGGTTTTTCCCTTGAAGAGGAAAGGGTGATGCAGCATAGGAGCAGTAAGTATTTCCCTCAGTTTGAGAACCAAGGTATCGATGCAGAAGGAGGGTCTCGTCAAGTCCAGAGTACCTGCGCAAACACAAACAAACTTGCACCCAACGCTTCAAAGGGGTTGTCAATCCCTTGAAGATTGTTTGCAAAAGTGAGATCTGAAGGCGGAAAGTGGAACGTAGTAAAAAGTGTAAGGCTGAAAATATGGTGTGGAGTAGACCCTGGGGGCCATAGTGTTCACTAGAGGCTTCTCTCAAAATAGCAAGTATTACGGTGGGTGAACAAATTACTGTCGAGCAATTGATAGAACCGCACAAAGTCATGACGATATCTAAGGCAATGATCTAGCATATAGGCATCACGTCCGAGACAAGTAGACCGATACTTTCTGCATGTACTACTATTACTCCACACATCGACCGCTATCCAGCATGCATCTAGTGTATTGAGTTCATGACGAACAAAGTAACGCTTTAAGCAAGATGACATGATGTAGAGGGATAATCTCAAACCAATGAATGAAACCCCATCTTTTTACCCTTGATGGCAACAACACGATACGTGCCTCGCTACCCCTTCTGTCATTGGGTGAGGTCACCGCACAGTATGAACCCAAAACCAAGCACTTCTCCCATTGCAAGAATCATAGATCTAGTTGGCTAGACAAAACCCACAACTCGAAGAGAATTACAAGGATATGAAATCATGCATAAGATAGATCAGAAGAAACTCAAATAAGATTCATAGGTAATCTGATCATAAATCTACAATTCATCGGATTTCGACAAACACACCGCAAAAGAAGATTACATCGGATAGATCTCCATGAAGATCATGGAGAACTTTGTATTGAAGATCCAAGAGAGAGAAGAAGCCATCTAGTTACTAGCTATGGACCCGTAGGTCTATGGTGAACTACTCACGCATCATCGGAGAGGTCATGGTGTTGATGGAGAAGCCTTTCGTGTCCGAATCACCCCTCCGGTAGGGCATGAGGACGTGCCCCAGATGGGATCTTGCGGAGACAGAAGCTTGCGGCGGTGGAAAAGTGATTACGATGCTCCCCTGATTTTTTGGGGAATATTTGGGAATTTATAGGCGCAAGATCTAGGTCAGGGGACCTCCAGGGGGCCCACAAGCCTGCATGGCGTGGCCCCCTGGCCGCGGGGTGGGGGCTTGTGGGGCCCCTGGGGCTCTTCTGGCTTGGCCCCCAAGCTCTCCGATCTTCTTCCGTTCCAGAAAAAATCTTTTCGGGGATTTTCTTTCGTTTGGACTCCGTTTCAAAATCTCCTTTGCAAGGGGTCAGAAACATGGAAAAAACAGGAACTAGCACTTGGTACTGAGTTAATAGGTTAGTCCCAGAAAATAAATAAAAGGCATGCAAAACATGCAAAGTTTGACAAGATAATAGCATGAAACCATCAAAAATTATAGATACGTTGGAGACGTATCAAGCATCCCCAAGCTTAACTCCTGCTCGTCCTCGAGTAGGGAAGTGATAAAGAATGAATTTTTGATGTGGAATGCTACCTAGCATAGTTGTCCTTTGCAACTTCTTTCACGTGGCATGAATGTTCAGATCCGTACGATTCAAAACAACAGTTTTCTATTGACATGAAAACAGTAATACTTCAAGCAAACTAGCAAAGTAATCATGAACTTTCAAAATAACAAGGCCAAAGAAAGTTATCCCTACAAAATAATATAGTCTGGCTATGCTCCATCATCCTCACACAACTAATGTAAATCATGCACAACCCCAGAATTGACCAAGTAATTGTTTTCGCACTCTTACTTTCTCAAATTTTTATAACTATCACGCAATACATGAGCGCGAGCCATGGATATAGCACTATAGGTGGAATAGAGTGTGGTGGTGGTTGTGAGACAAAAAGGAGGAGATGGTCACATTGACTCGGCGTAGCAATAGGCTATGGAGATGCCCATTAATAGATATCTTTGTGAATGAGTAGGGATTTCCATACAAGAGATGCACTAGAGCTATAAGTATGTGAAAGATAAAGGGAAAACAAGTGGGTGTGCATCCAACTTGCTTGCTCACGAAGACCTAGCGCAATTTTGAGGAAGCCCATCATTGGAATATACAAGCCAAGTTATAAAACAAAGATTCCCACTAGCATATGGTGGTGACAAAGCAAGAAGCTCTCAATCATGAAGAACATGGTGCTATTACGAAGCACAAGTGTGGAAAAAGATAGTAGAATTGTCCGTTCTCTCTTTTTCTCTCATTTCTTTTTTTATTTGGGCTCTTAGGCCTCTTTTTTTCTTTTCTCTTTTTTTTGTTTTTGGGCTCTTTGGGCTCTTTTTTATTTTTTTCCTCACATGGGACAATGCTCTAATAATGATGATCATCACACTTTTTAGTTACTCAAAGCTCAAAGATCACAATGATGATGACTCCATAGGACTAGTATGTGTACCGGGATGTGCAACGATCTAGTATGATCATGCAATGGCAATATGAAAGTGACGACACAAGTCATTAGATGGAACGGTGGTAGTTGCATGGCAATATATCTCGGAATGGCTATGAAAATGCCATAGTAGGTAGGTATGGTGGCTGTTTTGAGGAAGGAATTTGGTGGGTTTGTGCACCGGCGAGAATTGTGCGGTGCTAGAGAGGCTAGCAAAGGTGGAAGGTGAAAGTGCATCTATACCATGGACTCAACATTAGTCATAAAGAACTCACATACTTGTTGCAAAAGTTTTTATTAGTAATCAAAACAAAGTGCTAAACGCATACTCCGAAGGGAAGGGTTGGTAGGTGTAAACCATCGCGCGATCCCGACCTCAACACAAAGGATGACAATCAATAGATCAATTATGCTTCGACTTCCTAACATAGCGGTTCACCATACGTGCATGCTACGGGAATCACTAATTTCTACACAAGTATTTCTAGATTCACAACACCCTACTAACATAACTCTCAATATTACCGAATCCGTGTCTCAAAACTAACTGAGAGGAATCAAAACTTCTCTTTCTACTCAATGCACATGAAGATGGAGGTTTTTGCATCCTCTTTGGGTACCTAGCACACGGGACTACTTTCATAGCATAAGCCAACTACCAAATCACGCACCGTCGTGCTCTAAAGATATAAGTGAAGCACAAGAGCAAAAGTATCTAGCTCAAAAGATATAAGTGAAGCACAAGAGCAAAAGTATCTAGCTCAAAAGATATAAGTGAAGCACTATGAGCATTCTAGCGAAATACCGATGAGTGCATGTCTCTCTCTCTCAAAAAGGTGTGCAGCCAGGATGATTGTGACACAACAAAAAGAAAAGACTCCTATGATACAAGACGCTCCAAGCAAAACACATATCATGTGGTGAATAAAAATATAGCTCCAAGTAATGTTACCGATGGACTGAAGATGAAAGAGGGGATGCCTTCCCGGGGCATCCCCAAGCTTAGGCTTTTTGGTGTCCTTGAATTTGGCTTGGGGTGCCTTGGGAATACCCAAGCTTGAGCTCTTTCCACTCCTTATCTCTTTGTCCATGAGAACGTCACCCAAAACTTGAAAACTTCACAACACAAAACTTAAACAGAAACTTGTGATAACATTAGTACAAGAAAACAAACTACGACTTCTTTTGGTACTCTAGAAAACTTGAATTCCATCTATATTGATGATGGGCTAATGTATTCTCACTTTTCGATGGCTAGTACCCCCCGATACTAACCATAGTTCCATCAAAACAAGCAACCAACTGAACAAAAACAAAATCTGTCAAAAACAGACAAGTCTGTAGCAATCTGTATACTTCGTATACTTCTGGTACCTTCAAAAATCTGAAACATTACGACGGCCTCGGGAAAAAGCATATCAATCAGAAGCAAAAAGAATCAACACAAAATCTCTTTCTGAATAAAAATGAAAATTCATCTCATGAGCGAAAAGTTTCTGTCTTTTTCCAGTAGGATCAAACAACCATTACCAAGACTAGTCATAAAGGTTTTGCTTGGCTCAAACACAAAAAGAAACACAAAAAACACAATCACAACAGAAGTATGAAAGTGTGGAGGCAACAACACAGAAATAAAAAGAAATAAATTCATTGGGTTGCCTCCCAGCAAGCGCTATTTTTAACGCCCTTAGCTAGGCATTGATAATTCAATGATGCTCACATAAAAGACAAGAATTGAAGCACAATGAGAGCATCATAAAGCATGTGAAAATCACATCTAAGTCTAACATACTTCCTATGCATAGGCATTTTATAGGAAAACAAATTGTCAAGACAACCAATAGCTCCCATATGCAAGGAAGAAGAAAGAGACAAGAGCAATCTCAACATCACTAGAGGTGATTTAGTAACCTGAAAGTTTCTACCACAATATTTTCCTCTCTCATTACATGTGGGATCATATTCGAATTCAAGGATATAGCTATCACATAGAATATTCTTTTCATGATCCACATGCATGCAAAGTTGACGCTCATCAAAAATAGTGGGATTATCATCTAAAGTCATGACTTCTCCAAACCCACTTTCAATAATATTGCAAATGAGTCACAGTAGCCCACTAGGTTTTTTCAAAGACGATGGCTCTCCCCTCCACTCCCCCTCCTCCTCCTCCCACCTCCTCTCACCCCGCAGCCTCCCCAATCCTTCCAACCATGAAGATCTCTCTTGTTAATCACGATGGAAGGGCTCCTTCATTGGGATTTCTCCCCAGGGTTAGCCCTGGCCAAGCAGGTGAGGTTCAAGTTTGGCACCATGGTGCATTTTTCTTCTCCCCGGACAGGAAAAGCTTTCTATTTGGTGGTTTCTTTCTCCTCGGCCTCTTTCACTTTGACTGAGGATTCTGTGGGCATTGCTCTCCAATGTTGTTTGGGTGGAATAAGTTTGGGTTTCTCTGTCCGAAAAATTTCTGCAAGAACATTTCGGTTTAGTGTTGCCAACAACAAAGTGGGACACTTCATCTACGGGCTCAAAGACAGAGTTTGGCCATATTTTGTTTGTCATTTTCACCTATTCAAGGGACACTTTGCGCAGACGGTACATTTTGATTCTCATTGGCATGCTGATGAGGAACTAGTTGACATTTCGTCTCGGAGGTGTATGGCGATCAAGAGTGATTTAAGTTTTCTTGGTAAAAATATTATCAATGATTCTCCCGTGGGTGAGTGCTACCCCCCGAATTCGGTCAAGTTTGATCCTATCAACTCTTGCAATCGCCATGGGAGTCTTGCTTCAGCATCTCAAGCTATTTTTCCTGACCATGTTCCTGACCACGTTCCACGTAGCATGGATCATGCAAGTTTGATTACCTCCCCGACATCATCGGAAGCACATCCGCATATGCGTTTAATGGAGAGTTATGTCGCCCTAGCGTATTTGGAGGACGCGGGCTATGCCTCTCAGGAAAATTTCCTTCTTTTAGGCAGTCTTCGTTTTCGGATTAATGTCCCATACCGTTCCCAACCGCAATGTTTCCTTACATCTGTGTTCAAATATGCTCCACAATCTTCGAAGTGGCCACAGGTTTTAGAGGCTCGACACAAGGCAGATTTAGCGCAAGCCCAATATTCTGCTGACGAAATATCAGAATTAGCCATTAATTGGCCGTTCTTATGTGCAAGATGCCTTCAATGGGGACATAATAAACGGGCCTACTGCTCGCGTCTGATTTGCATTAACTGCTCAGCTCCTAATCACAAAATGATTGCATGTCCTGCGATTATTAAGCAAAACATGTTGGCTGACACGACTACTATTCGAGCTAGTAGCACTTGTGATTGCAATCAACCCAAAGCTACCGCTTCCCGCTTGGCTCAATTATCAGGTAAACATCGTCGATACTCCAGGTGCGACTGGTGTGGGGCATATGGGCACAAGATACATTCCTGTTTTAAACGAGAAAAATCCTCTAAATGGATTTGGGTACCTAAAAATTCCGTTTCTACCCCTCTCGCTTCGAATTCTACGCCTCCCCCCGCAGCGCTCATCACTCTCCTGTCCCATCCGAGACTTCGGCCACCTCACCCTCCTCTGTTGCCTGTCTCATCGCCGTCGCCTCGTCTGCCCACCACCTCCATTACCATGGCGAACTACCCGCTGAACCCAGTGCCGTTCCTACCGCCTGGCTTCGCCGTGGAACCTGGCCCGGATGATCGAATCGTGCGGAGTGGGATGGTGGTTGGGCCGTTTCCACCACTCAACCACGACTTCTTGGCGATTGCGGAGGCCAATCACTATGTTCCACTTCAACGCCGCGAAGCCATCCGCACTCAGATCGAAGGTTTGCTGCATGAAGCTCACTTATTCACCACCGAATCTTCTGATCATCCATTGGGCATTGGGATTTTTGGTTTTGCGGATGCATTCATGAGAGATACTGCCATTGCTACTACCCTAGAGCTCGAGGACGAGGACCTCCTCATCACCTTTGTACCTCACAACGAAGCCCTGAATCGTCGTAGTACCACCTTTGGGCCTGAACTTTGGATTATGTATTTAGGGTTTCCCTACAACTATCAAACATAGTACTACATTCAGAAATCTCTAGGAGGGTTTGGTGCTTTTGTTTCTTGGTATAATCCGAGACAGGATAGGAGATTTGTTCTGCTCAAAGTGAGAGTCCTTAATTTGCGCTTGATCCCAAAGAGCTTTGTAGTCTGGCAACTTGGTGGTGCTAGGGAATGCTGGACTGTGCAAGTTACTATCTTGTGCAGCAATGACTGGAATGGTCTGCTACCTGAAGTTCCCCCTGCAGGGGAGGAACCACCTCCTCCTAATGGCAACCCACACCCTCAGTTTGGCCCCGAGCTCACTGCTGAGCAATTATATCAACAACAAGTGCATAACTGGCTAGTTCAAAATGCAGCTCAACCCCAGGGGGCTCCTCCTGCCCATGCAGCTCCACAACAACAGGATCCGCACAATGGAGGGGGAGTGTGTCCTGCCTCCCCACCACAGGCACCACAACTACCTCCCTATCTCTACAACTTTCAGGCTTGGCTTGCTGCTCACGGACTACAAGTACAAGATGGTCTGGTCCCCGAAGATAACATCTCAGATAGTGCTTCACAAGCTTGGAATGATGCTATCTCTAACTCTCTCAGCTCTGCTAGCTCCAACCTATCTGCTGGATCTCTGAATCCCCTGGTGATACACTCCCAGACACACCAGCAGCAACACTCTGAGGCTCTTCTGAGAATCTCCCTGGAAGTTCACAGCACTGGGATTTGATTTGGCTTATCTGAGCATGGAGAATCCGTGCTCACCCTGCTTCTAACTGATCCAGCTCCAAGACAACAGCTAAATGATTTCATCTTTAGGGCCATCAAACCTCTGATGGCTTCCAGAGGCCCTTGGAATTCTGACTATGGCTTCAGACATGAATGTATGCAGGTGGAAGTTGCAGTTGCTCTGAATGATGATGGCATAATCTTTAGCAACATCTGTCCTGATATCCCCATGAATAGTGCATCATCTTCTGTCATCATAGAAGCGCTTTCCCCTGAGCAAGCACTAGTTCCACCCCATGAGCCTACGGAACCATTGGAAGCAGAATGCAACAGGGATCAGGAACTACAAGTCAGCAAGATCTCTCTGAAACACAAAGGCAAAATGAAACTGCAAGTGGATACTTCCAACCTTCGTCGCAGCCTGAGATCAAATAAATATGATGGCTTCAAGATCCCATCCATGGCAGAGGGCAAGATCACTAAATCCAAAGTTAAGCCCAGGATGGTTCCCAATATTGCTCTTCAGGAAGTTGATCGTGCCCCGACACTTGAGGTCCCTCCTTCTACTGCCATCAACAGCATGCAGAACATTGGGACGCATCTGTGTGCTATACCTGCAGCAGAACTTACAGCTTCGGAGCATCTTCGCAAAGATTCAGGCCCTGCAGATAGCCAAGTTTGATCTTGTGCCTGCCCACCTCCTCTTTGAATCTCTATGGTACTTTTTCGTAGTTGGAACGTTTTATGTTGGAATATTCGGGGACTTAACTCGCCCAAAAAACATCTAGCTCTATCGAATGCTATTCGTGACAGCAGCTGTTCCATCATTTGCTTGCAAGAATCGAAAATGCCCTCGTTTGATGAACATGCCTTACGTACATTGTGCCCTAAACGATTCGACAAATTTTCATATATTCCCTCCCGAGGGGCTTCTGGTGGGATAGTCACGATTTGGAACAGCTCTATATTTGTAGGAACTACGTTTGTAGAAGAAGATTTCACGTTAGGAGTCCAATTCTCGTCAACACAGTCTTAGCATTCCTGGAAGCTATTGAACATATATGGCCCCTACCAAGGGGATCAAAGGGCTCGTTTCACTTCTTGGCTCTTTGATCTCGACATCGTGGCGACTGAGGACTGGTTGATCCTAGGGGATTTCAATTACATTAGGGCTCCAACGAACCGCAATCTACCCGGAGTTAACATTCACGACATGTTTACATTTAATGAATTTATCAGTGAGCAGACGTTAACAGAGATCCCAATCAAAGGCCGAGCATATACATGGTCCAACATGCAGCTAAACCCCCTGCTCGAACAACTCGACTGGTTCTTTACGTCTCTGAATTGGACTATCTCCTTTCCCAACACTTCGGTACGCCCATTGCCACGGCCTGTATCAGATCATATTCCCTGTGCGGTAGAAATACAAACCAACATTCCACGCAACAAAACTTTCCGCTTTGAAACATACTGGATTGCTCACCCAGGGTTTATGGAGACAGTCTCGCTAGCATGGAATAAACCCGTCAAACATGGTCGACATAGCGATGAAGCGGCAATAATCTGTCAGAAACTTAAAGCTGTTCGATTTGCACTACGACGATGGAGTCGTGGTATCTCCCGCCTTAAGCTCGCAACTATCAACACCAACAAGGCACTACTGGAATTAGACTCCCTCGAAGATCGACGCACTCTCACCACGCCAGAACGAAACTTCCGAGGCATCCTCAAAAGTCACCTTCTCAGGTTGCTAACATATCAGATAGAATACTGGCGCAAGAGATGTTCCATCAGATGGATCAAATTTGGAGATGAAAACACAAAGTTTCTTCAAACAATTGCAACTGAACGATATCGACGCAACTTTGTGGCAACAATCAAAACTGATGCAGGGCTCGTGGTTGAATCACATGCCGGCAAGGAGGCCCTCCTATTTGACACTTATAGAACAAGGATGGGCATAGCGGGACCTCCTGATATACGGTTTGATTTAACGCAACTACGGCGACAAGAAGTAGACTTTGAAGCTCTTAAGATCCCCTTTGCCAAAGAAGAAATAGATGCCGTAGTGAAAGAGATGCCAGCAGACAAATCTCCAGGACCAGACGGTTTTAACGGAGCCTTTCTTAAATCTTGTTGGCACATCATCAAGAAAGACTTCTATGATCTTTGTGATGAATTCCACCGAGGTAATCTCAACTTGGAACCTCTGAATTATGGGCACATCACGCTCATCCCCAAGACGGCTTCTCCTGAGACAGTGAATGACTATCGTCCCATCAACCTGCTTAACTGCTGCCTCAAGATGATCACCAAGATACAGGCAGAGCGACTGCAGAAGATCATTCTACAGATTGTGCATCGAAACCAGTACGGATTCCTCCGTGGTAGATGTATACATGACTGCTTAGCATGGGCATTCGAGTATATACACCAATGTCAAAGCTCTCGAAGGGAGATTGTCCTGCTGAAATTAGACTTCGCTAAAGCTTTTGATACGAATGAACACTCGGCTATGATCACCATAATGCAACATATGGGGTTTAATACTAAATGGATCTAATGGATGCAATGCATCTTCTCATAAGGAAAATCATCGGTATTGCTAAATGGAATCCCTCGTAAACAATTCCCCTGCCGATGTGGAGTAAGGCAGGGGGACCCTCTCTCACCGTTGATATTTGTGCTGGCAGCGGACATACTACAAACAGAGATCAACAAACAACTAAACCTGGGCTTGTTATCCCACCCTATCGAACCAAGAGGCAATGCTGACTTCCCAGTAATACAATACGCCGATGACACCATCATCATCATGCCGGCGTGTGAGGTCCAACGGCGAGAATGAAAAGGATACTAGATAACTTCGCCACGACGATAGGGCTCAGGATTAACTATCAGAAATCCACCCTCGTTCCTATCAATGTGACACAAGAGGTATGTGACAACATCATCTCGCTCTTTGGTTGTGCGCGGCGACAATGCCGTTCACCTATCTAGGACTCCCGCTGGGTACATCCAAACCTACTGTCCTGGATATGACACCGCTAGTTTGTAAAGCGGAGAGGAAGATCACAACAGCCATGAAACTGATGTCGCATGCGGGCAGATTGGCTTTGATGAACTCACTAGTCACGTCACTGCTGGTGTGCCCAATGGGGACTCTCAGAATCCCCCCAACGATTGTAGAACAATTTGATAAACTTCGGAGGAGGTGTCTATGGAGAAAAAATACTAAAGATGGATTCAAAAGTAATGCTCTGGTAGCGTGGAACGCAGTTTGCCTCCCGAAAGAGAATGGCGGCCTAGGGGTCCTGAACCTCAAACTACAAAATGACGCGATGCTTCTCAAGATGCTCCACAAGTTCTACAACAGAAAAGACATCCCGTGGGTAGCATTGATCTGGAATACACACTATGGGGAAGCAATACCCCACGCGCAATATCGTTGTGGCTCTTTCTGGTGGAAAGAACTGACCAAACTTATGCCGGTGTTCTGAGGGATAACGAGAGTCAATGTCAACAATGGCCTCTCGACGCTCTTTTGGAAAGACAACTGGAACAATGCCGTATATGCAGAAAAATTCCCTCGGGCTTTCTCCTTTGCTAGAACTGAAGATGATTCGGTTCAACACTTCCTCGGGACCAGCTCGCTCCAAGAAGCCTTCTCGCTGCCCCTGTCTGAAGAAGCGTATGATGAACTAAGGATGATGCAACAAGAAATCAGAGAAGTGCAGCTAAACCCTAGGGGAGATGACTGGGTGTGTTCTTGGGGGGCTAGCACCTTTGAGACGGCAGCATATCGACGTTTCTATTTCAAAGAGACTACGGTGCATCCAGCGTTTCGATGGCTATGGAAAACCAAGTGTGTATCGAAGATCAAGGTATTTGGATTGTTTTTGCTGATGGACTGGCTCAACACAAGGAATATGCTCAAACGACGACATTACAACATAAGGGCTACTCTGGACTGCATGCTTTGCGATCGACACATGGAGGAAACGCTGGAACACCTCTTCTCTGAATGCAGCTTTAGCCAACGCTGTTTGAATATGCTTAACATCACATGGTCAGAACGACAACATAGACTGGAGAAGCTACAGCACCAGAGGGCAGCGCACCCCAGGGACATGTTCATGGATGTTTTTCTGGTGGCAGCCTGGAGCATATGGAAGGAAAGAAATAATAAGTGCTTTGAACAAATAACCCCATCTCTTGGGGCTTAGCGGCGTCGGTTTGTAAAAGACTTCTCCAATCTTAGACACCGTGTGCGTGCTAGCAAGGTGCAAAACATAGATAACATTGTAGCCACCCTAGCTGAAACCACATAATTTGTAACCCCACCCTGCCCACCTCCCCCCTTCCCCATCTTGTACATGTGTAACTCTTGGCTTTATATATACACGCAGTAGGATTTTATCCTACTGTCTTACACTCAAAAAAAAAATTTCAAGATCAAAAGAAAAATCATCGCCCCACTCATGATCATTGCAATAAGTAGTGGACATAGCAAAACAAGCATCCCCAAGCTTAGGGTTTTGCATATTTTTAGCATGATTGTCACTAGTAGAATTTGTAATGAAATCATTGCAATCATGCTTTTCATTCAAGGAGCCCTCGTGAATCACTTCATAAATTTCTTCATCATGATTTTCAGATTCATGCATCTTAAGCAGAACACCATAGAAAAAGTCAAGTGCACGCAATTCACTAGCAATTGGTTCCACATAAGTGGATCTCTTAAAGAGATTAGCAAGTGGGTGAGGATCCATATCAATAGATTTTCAGCAAGCGAAGATGCAAGAATAATGAAGGCGCATATCACTCAAGCAAAGGAAAGGCAAGCGAGAAAAAGGGCGAACGAAAAAGGCAAACAAAAAAAAGGGAAACGAAAAAGGCAAATTGGTGAAGTTGGGGAGAGGAACACGAGAGGAAACTGGCAAACAAAGTAAATGCAAGAGATGATTTTGTGACACTTACTTGGATGAGTTCTTAACTTGATCTTCCTCCCCGGCAACGGCGCCAGAAATTCTTCTACTACGGCAACAGAAGTCCTCCCCGGCAACAGCGCCAGAAATCCTTCTGCTACTTCTCAAACAACAGCGCCAGAATTGACACGTTGACGGAGATTGGGCTTGCGTTGGTTTTCCCTTGAAGAGGAAAGGGTGATGCAGCACAGGAGCAGTAAGTATTTCCCTCAGTTTGAGAACCAAGGTATCGATCTAGAAGAGGGTCTCGTCAAGTCCAGAGTACCTGCGCAAACACAAACAAACTTGCACCCAACGCTTCAAAGGGGTTGTCAATCCCTTGAAGATTGTTTGCAAAAGTGAGATCTGAAGGCGGAAAGTGCAACGTAGTAAATAGTGTAAGGCTGAAAATATGGTGTGGAGTAGACCCTGGGGGCAATAGTGTTCACTAGAGGCTTCTCTCAAAATAGCAAGTATTATGGTGGGTGAACAAATTACTGTCGAGCAATTGATAGAACCGCGCAAAGTCATGACGATATCTAAGGCAATGATCTAGCATATAGGCATCACGTCCGAGAGAGGTAGACCGATACTTTCTGCATCTACTACTATTATTCCACACATCGACCGCTATCCAGCATGCATCTCGTGTATTGAGTTCATGACGAACAGAGTAACGTTTTAAGCAAGATGACATGATGTAGAGGGATAATCTCAAACCAATGAATGAAACCCCCGTCATTTTACCCTTGATGGCAACAACACAATACGTGCCTCGCTACCCCTTCTGTCATTGGGTGAGGTCACCGCACGGTATGAACCCAAAACCAAGCACTTCTCCCATTGCAAGAATCATAGATCTAGTTGGCCAGACAAAACCCACAACTCGAAGAGAATTACAAGGATATGAAATCATGCATAAGAGAGATCAGAAGAAACTCAAATAAGATTCATAGATAATCTGATCATAAATCCACAATTCATTGGATCTCGACAAACACACCGCAAAATAAGATTACATCGAATAGATCTCCATGAAGATCATGGAGAACTTTGTATTGAAGATCCAAGAGAGAGAAGAAGCCATCTAGTTACTAGCTATGGACCCGTAGTTCTATGGTGAAGTACTCACGCATCATCGGAGCGGTCATGGTGTTGATGGAGAAGCCTTTCGTGTCCGAATCCCCCCTGCAACAGGGCACCAGGACGTGCCCCAGATGGGATCTTGCGGAGACAGAAGCTTGCGGCGGCGGAAAAGTGATTATGATGCTCCCCTGATTTTTTTTGGGAATATTTGGGAATTTATAGGCGCAAGATCTAGGTCAGGGGACCTCCAGGGGGCCCACAAGCCTGCATGGCGCGGCCCCCTGGCCGCGGGGTGGGGGCTTGTGGGGCCCCTGGGGCTCTTCTGGCTTGGCCCCCAAGCTCTCCGATCTTCTTCCGTTCGAGAAAAAAATCTTTTCGGGGATTTTCTTCCATTTGGACTCCGTTTCAAAATCTCCTCTGAAAGGGGTCAAAAACATGGAAAAAACAAGACCTGGCACTTGGCACTGAGTTAATAGATTTGTCCCAGAAAATAAATAAAAGGCATGCAAAACATCCAAAGCTTGACAAGATAATAGCACGAAACCATAAAAAATTATAGATACGTTGGACACGTATCACTGGTCCAAAAGAGAGCACCATGTGGGGCCAACCCGGGGCAACTCGGGAGATGTCTATCAGGCCACTGTATGCTTCGCTTATCCGTCGTGTCCTAAGAACGAGATACGCGGCTCCTATCGTGATCGTCGACACGCCGGGCGGCCTTGCTGGACTTGTTTTACGTTTCTCGAGCATCTAGTGCGTGGGATTCCGAGGATACTTTGGGCTATCTTGAGGTTGAGGTTTTCCAATAGGAACCCGAGGAGATCACGGGTTTCCCTAATCGATGTTATTCCAGCGCAGCGTGTGGTGGTTTGTGATGGACTAGTTGGAGCACCCATGCAGGGTTAAATCTTTCAAAAAGTCGTGATTGTCTCTTTCGTGAGCTACTTCTCCGATCGAGGACACGGTGGGGTTATGTTTGACGTAAGTAGGTGTTCAAGATCATTCATTTTGTCATTATTAGTTCACGCCCGATATGCATAGATAATGCCCCTCTTATTCTTGTACTCGTAAGTTAGCCACCTCAAACAAATGCTTAGTCGCTTGTTGCAGCCTCACCACTTAACCACACCTCACCCATTAGGCTTTGCTAGTCTCGATACCTTTGGAAATGAGATTGTTGAGTCCTTGTGTCTCATAGATTACTACAAGAACAGTTGCAGGTACAGGTAAAGCGATACTTTGACATGAGCGCGATTCTTGTTCTATTTGGAGTTTCTTCTTCTTCTTCGTCGTCGATCTAGGATGGGTTCCAGGCCGGCAGCCTGGGATAGCAAGGATGGACGTCGTTATTTTATCATTTTTTTTCATCCGTAGTCGAACCCTGATCTTCTTCATGATGATTGATTATGTTGTTGTATTAATGTGACTTTGATGTAGCTTGTGGCGAGTATAAGCCAATTCCATATACTCATATTTTCAGTACATGTACTTGTAACGATATCCATTCTTGCAAAACAACGAGATGCCCTTCTATCCGTGTCGAGGCCCTCGCGCCAAAATAAGGATAGGATCGCATCTTGGATGTTACAGTGGTGTTACAACGAGATTTTCAATGGCATTATAAGCATCCAAAGTGTGACACATCAAAAGCTTCGCACCGGTGATAGTATGAAGGACAAACCTATACCAGGTGGTTATGCCAACATAAAAATTATGAAGCAAAGTAGTAGTGGATACTTAGTAGTTTCTTTATTTTGAGCGTATCAAATCATATACAATGCATCTTTCAAACTTCCTCCTCCCCATTGTTTAAAACTGAGAACATCATTTTTAGGAGTAATGCGA